>NW_007253832.1:98421-109200 GCF_000164805.1 Carlito syrichta | reverse complement strand
TCCAATTTGGGCGACAGAGTGAGACTACAACTCAAAAAAAAAAAAAAAAAAAAGAAAGTACAACAAAATCATCATAGTATTCCTTGAACTTAAAAAAAAAAAAAAAAAGAAATACATTTTGTAAGACTGTAGCTGCCATAGAGAGTGCTTCCTCTGATGGATCTGAGCAAAATACATTAAAAAATCTTTGGAAAGAGCCGAACTTGGTGGCTCAGCCTGTAATCCTGCGCTTTGGGAGGCTGAGGTGAGTGGATTGCCTGAGTCCGCGAGTTCGAGACCTGCCAGGGCAACTTGGCAAGACCTCATTTCTACAATAAATCAAAAAATTAGCCAGGTGTGGTAGCACGCACCTGTAGTTCCAGCTACTTGGAAGGCTGAGGCGGAAGGATCGCCGGAGCCCAGCAGGTCGAGGCTGTGGTGGTCAGGAGCGGCCACTGCACTCCAGTCTGGACGACAGAGTGAGACTCCAACTCAAAAAAAAAAAACAAAAAACTTTGGAAAGGATTTACCATACTAGATGCCATTAACAGCAATCATGATTCGTGGGAGGATGTCAAAATATCAACATTTATAAGAGTTTTAGAAGTTGATTCCACCTCTCATGGATGACTTTGAGAAGTTCAAGACTGCAGATGTAGAAACAGCAGGAGAATTAGAAATGGAGCCCAAGCCAGACTCGGTGGCTCAGCCTGTAATCCCGTGCCTTTGGGAGGCTGAGGTGAGTGGATTGCCTGAGCCCATGGGTTCGAGACCCTCCTGGGTAGCGAGACCTCATCTCTACAATAAATTAAAAAATTAGCTGGGCGTGGTAGTGCAAGCCTGTAATTCCGGCTACTTGGAAAGCTGAGGCGGAAGGATCGCCGGAGCCCAGCAGGTCGAGGTTGCGGTGGCCGGGAGCGGCCACTGCACTCCAGTCTGGGCGACAGAGTGAGACTCCAACTCAAAAAAAAAAAAAAAAAAAAAAAAAAAAAATGTAAACAGATGAGGAGTTGCTTCTTATAGATGAGCAAAGAAAGAGGTTTCTTGAGATGGACTCTACTGCTGGTGAAGATGCTGTGAACATTGTTGAAATGCCAACAAAAGATTTGAAATATTGCATAAACTTAGGTAAATCAGTGGCAGGTTTGAGACGTTTAACTTCGATTTTTAAAGAAGTTCTACTATGGGTAAAATGCTATCAAACACCATTGCATGCTACAGAGAAATTTTTCACGAAAGGAAGAGTCAATTGATGCAACAAACTTTATTTTAATAACTTATTTTGCTTTATTTTAAGAAATTGCCACAGCCACCCCAGCCTTCAGCATCCACCACCCTAACCGATCAGCAACCATCAACGCTGAGGCAAGAGCTCCAACGGCAAAATAAATACGACTTGCTAAAGACTCAGATAATCCTTACCACTTTTTAGCCATAGAATGTTTTTATTTTTTATTTTTATTTTTGAGTTGGAGTCTTACTCTCTCACCCAGACTGTAGTGCAGTGGCCGCTCCCGGTCACCGCAGCCTCGACCTGCTGGGCTCCGGCAATCCTTCCAACTCAGCCTTCCAAGTAGGTGGAACTACAGGCGCGCACTACCACACCTGGCTAATTTTTGATTTATTGTAGAGATGAGGTCTCGCCAAGTTGCCCAGGCAGGTCTCGAACCCGCGGGCTCAGGCAATCCACTCACCTCAGCCTCCCAAAGGCACAGGATTACAGGCTGAGCCACTGAGCCTGGCTCATAGAATGTTTTAACACTTAAGTATATACATTTTTTTTTGAGTCGGAGTCTCACTTTGTTGCTCAGGCTAGAGTGCAGTGGCAAGCTCACGGCCACTGCAGCCTCAACCTACTGGGCTCAGGCAATCCTTCTGTCTCAGCCTTTCAAGTAGCTGGAACTACAAGCATGTGCCACCATGCCTGGCTAATTTTTCTTGATTTATTGTAGAGGTGAGGTCTCGCTAAGTTACCCAGGCTGGTCTCAAAGCCCCAGGCTCAGGCAATCCTCTTGTCTTGGTCTCCTAAAATGCTGGGATTATAGGCGTGGGCCACTGTGTCCAGCTATACATTTTTTTATAGATGTAATACTATTGCACGCTTAATAGACTACAATATAGTGAAACATAACTTTTTTTTTTTTTTAGTTGGGGTCTCACTCTGTCACCAAGGCTGGAGTGCAGTGCATGGGCTCAAGCAATCCCCCTACCTTAGCTTCCCAAAGTACTGGGATAATAGGCATGAGCCACCGAACCTGGCCTAGAATAGTGAAACACAACTTTTTTTTTTTTTGAGTTGGAGTATCACACTGTCCCCAGTCTGGAGTGCAGTGGCACACTCATGGCCACTGCAGCCTTGACCTGCTGGGCTCAGGTGATCCTTTCGCATCAGCCTTCCAAGTAGTTGGAACTATAGGTGTGCACTACCACACCCGGCTTATTTTTTGCTTTATTGTAGAGATGAGGTCTCACCAAGTTGCCCAGCCTGGTCTGGAACTCTTGAGCTCAGGCAATCCTCTTGCCTTGGTCTCCCAAAGTGCACCCAACCCAGCCAAAACATAACTTTTATATGCACTGGAAAAACAACCAATTTGTGACTGGCTTTATTGTGATATTTGCTTTATTGTGTGGTAGTCTGGAACTGAACCCAAAATGCTGTATCTCTGAGATACTCCCATATAAACTTGGAGTTATATGTAATGCATTGTTTTTTTATTTGTGTGTAAAAATACATCTTATGTGCATTTTGTAGGTTCCCAATAAATCCTAGTTCAGTGGTGAATAAAATGAGTGGATTTCCCAGGAGATGATAAGTCCCTGCAGAAGACGCTAGATAAAGCTGACCTCTGTTGGGAGGTATTCCTTTAATGGAAATCTGAGTATGCATGAGTCCAGACTTCATCAGCTGCACTCATGTCAACCACCCATGTCAACTCTGTCAAAGTAAAACGGGGTGATTGCTATGCAAATACGGCTTCCAGATACAGTCCCTAGTTCATCATAGAAACCCTAGAGCAGCCCTGGAGGAGAACCAGACTCCAGGAAAAAAATGCGTGGGATGGCCCAGGCGCTGGTGAGGGGAAGTAGGTTAGCTTCTGAGCCTAGGAGGGATCCTGGAGGCTTATTCTGGGTAAAGGGCTGGTCTTCTTGCGCCCTGGAAGGTGGGGGAACCACATCCTGGTCTCACCAACGCTTCCGCCCATCTACTCTTGAGATAGCAGCCATCTAAGCCTAAGCCTCTCTCTTAGGCAACCTGCCCACAAGCTGCCCTCTTTGCCTCCTAGAAACCCGGACATTTCCATTAACACCAACCTCTCTCCTCAGGAAAGCATGCATTTGATGCCCAGGGCTCCTGGCAGTTGAGTTCCTTGGCAAGTGATGGGTGAATCATAGGAAGCTCCTCATCCTCATCTGGTGACCAAAGGCCTGGCCACAAGCAGCGTGTCATGTTTCTCCTCCACCCAGATCTCACTGCTCAGATCCCCTTCACCACCGGGACACCCTTCAACATGGCCTGGACGCTGTTGCTCATCTTGATCACAGTTCATCCAGGTGACAGGGCATGGGCTCCAGACCCCAAAGGGTGTGGAGCTGGGAGGAGGGAGGCTGGACTAGATGACCCAGGGAGCAGGCTTGTTGGGAGCTGAGCATTGAGTCCTACGGCAGTGTTGAGAGGAAGAAAGTGGGAGGCGTGGGGCCTCCCCAAAGTTGACACTCCATAGCCACCTTCAGTTCATAGTCCCTCCGTGTTGTCCACTGAGAGGTTTATTAGCTAAGGTCTAGATATATAATTAGGAGTTTGAAAGACTCAGTTACATCTAAGATAAATTTCTTGGTGAAACTGATTGTAACTGAGAGAACTTAACTAACGAGCATAATCTAAGTGTGGATTCCTGGAATCTGGCACAAATTCTCAGGACCGAACTCTGGGTCCAGGAATCTTTTTGAGCAAAACACTCCAGGTAATTTCCATATATGCTCAAGTTTGAGAAACACTGAAATAGAATGGCTAGTAAATTTCCCAAGAAGATAATTTAATCTTTTTTTTTTTTTTAGTTAGAGTCTTACTCTGTTGCCCACACTTGGAGTGCAATGGCACGCTCACGGTCACTGCAGCCTTGACATTTCAAGTAGCTGGAACTACAAGCATGGGCCACCATGCCCAGTTAATTTTTTGATTTATTGTACAGACAAAATCTCGTCAAGTTGCCTAGGTTGGTCTCAACCCCCTGGGCTCAGGCAGTCCTCCACCTCTGCCTCCCAAAGTGCTGGGGTTATAGGCGTGAGCCACCGTACCCTGCCCAATCATGCATTTTAATATTTGGTTTAATTTATCAATTTGGATGAACTATGTAGGAACCTCAGTCAATTACAGCCATGTCTTCCTCTGGAGATTTAATTAGTTAATGCTCTTTAACAAAAAAAAAACAAAGAGCAAGATGGCTTACTATAGAGTACCATTTGTACTAAAATAATACCTAGAATAATATAATTAGTGATAGTAGTTAACTAGACAGCCACATTCATTAATGAACTTCCATTTCACTGTGACATGACAGGTTAAATTATAGCTAGAGGAGTTACTTGTAGTAAAGGTAGCTGGAGAATGAAGGTAGAAGGTGAGGATGAGGGTGAGAGTTGGTATGGGAAGGAATTTGAAAAATCATTTAATAAGCAATGTTAAGAAATTATATTGGTAAAGAGGAAAGGGTTTAATGTGTCACCTGAAGCGTTTGTCCCATGCACCCTATCCATGGAGACAGCTGGGATATTCTACTCCAAGCTCTCTTGACTTTTCTCTTTGGAGTGACTAGGGAGGCATTTCTCTGGGTCTTCTCTCTGCCCCCAGGATCCTCAGCTCTCTGGGTGTCCCAGCCCCCTGAGATTCGTACCCAGGAAGGCTCCTCTGCCTTCCTGCCCTGTTCCTTCAACGTTAGCCAAGGGATACCGGCCATTGGCTCCGTCACGTGGTTCCTAGACAAGGTGGCTCCGGGGAACGAGGTGAGAAATGAGACTCCAGAGTTTAGGGGCCGCCTGGCCCCCCTTGCCTCTTCCCGCTTCCTCTATGACCACCAGGCTGAGCTGCAAATCTGGGACACGCAAGGCCATGATGCCGGCGTCTACGTGTGCAGGGTGTTGGTGCTGGGCCTGGGTGTCGGGACAGGGAATGGGACTCGGCTGGTGGTGGAGAAAGGTGAGACACTGGGAGGTGGCATCTCCTTGACTGGAGGCCCCGGGAGGCAATGTCCCCTGAGGGTCATCCCCCAGGGCCATATGCCCCCTGCCTCTTCCTTAGCCTGTGTGCCCTTCTTCCCTAAGTCCCATCTCTAAATGGACCCTATGCAGGACCTCCTCAGCTGGTGGCTGGCCTAGCTCTCCTCCTTCGGGCTGGATTCTATGCCTTCAGCATTCTCTCTGTGGCCATAGGCAGCACCTTCTATTACCAGGGCAAATGTGAGTAGTGGGGCTAAGGTCAATGGGGATGGGATGGAAGGGGCAGTAAGAGAGCTGGAGACCAAGAAGAGAGGGAGAACTTTGGGATTGCAGTACTGAGCAACTCCTGTCCTCTCTCTGACCAGGCCACTGTCACATGGGAGCACACTGCCACTCATCAGATTAGAAATGATTCCAGACCCCAGTGATCCAAATTCTCTTCAAAAGCCCCCAATAAATTCCTCTCTGCTCACTAACACCTCTTCATGAGTCTCGTGTATCTTTTTCTCCGCTCCCCAATATGATTCTCTCCAGAGTCCTCCAACTCTTTCTCTTTTTTTTCTGAGGTCAGAGTCTTACTCTATTTCCCAGACTAGAGTGCAGTGGTGTGATCCCAGCTCACTGCAGCCTTGACCTCCTGGGCTCAGGTGATCTTTCTGCCTCAGTCTCCCAAGTAGCTGCTATTACAAGCACAAGCCACCACATCCAGCTTATTTTTTAATTTTTTAATTAAATTTTTTTCTTTGGTAGAGACGAGGTCTCACTATATTGCCTACACTGGTCTCGAGCTCCTGGGCTTGGGCAATCCTCCTACCTTGGCTTCCCAAAGTGCTGAGATTATAAGCATAAGGCATAGCATCTGGCCCAGATTCTCAACTCTTAACTTTCCCTTCCACTAAATCTGGCCTGGAAAGGTCCAAGCAGGGATTTCCTCAGCACTAGTAACTACCCCTCTTACTACCATCTGGGAGCTCAGCACATCCACCTCTCCCAGGCCCAGGAGGCTGATTCTTCCAAGAAATGGGGATTATCAGGTCTGATTATTCCTACTTGTCAGCTCCTCTTTCCTGCCAGGTCCACAAATACTCTTTTCTGGTTTTTAGGAAAACTCTGGTCCCTAAACACCCTCATTCCCCCAGTAAATCACTGTTTGACCCCAGAGTGGGCAGGAGGGTGAGCCACATGTTTTGTTTTGCTTTATTTTGTTTTTAAGTTGAGGTCTCCGTTGCCAAGGCTGCAGTACAGTGGCATGATCATGGCTCGCCCCAGCCTCGACATCCTGGGCTCAAGCGATTTTTTCACCACAGCCTCCTGAGTAGCTGGAACAACAGGCATGTGCTTGCACACCCAGCTAATTTTTGTATTTTTCTGTGGAGACGAGGTCTCAGTATGTTGCCTAGGCTGGTCTCAAGCTCCTGGGCTCAAGGGACCCTCCTGCCTTGGTCTCCCAAAGTGCTGGATTACAGGCGTGAGCCACTGTGTCTGGTTGAACGACATAAGTTTTGATGATGGTTATTTTGAACGAGTGCTCGAAATGGACTGAGAGGACTGAAACAGTAGGTGGAGGAAATCATGATCTTTACTGGGTGAAGCATAGAATGACCCAGATCACCTGCCTGGATCAAGGGAGGTGTCTGGGGTGCTCAGGTGGGTTTGTTCTTGGCGATACTGGCATAGTCTTCCTCGTTCCTGTCCTGGAGCTCAGGTCCCTCACTGCTGGGCACTGGCAGCCTCTGCAGAGATGCATAGTGGAGCTCCTGCTCTGAGAACTGGGCCTGGGGCCAGGGCAGAAAGAGCTGCTGTGAGGAGCTGCCCTTGGATCCCTCCCTCTGAGTTCTGCCCCCACCTCCAGGCTTTCTTACCTCCCCATCTCTCTGAAGCATCTCTCTCCCCACTTGCTCCTCTCTCTCTCCTCTCTTTCCTCTCTTTTTCTCTCTCCCCTCTTTCCTTCTCTCTTTCCTCTCTCTGTCCTGCCTTTCCCCCCTTTCTTTTCTTTATCTTCTCCTCTCCCCTGTCTCTCCCTCACATCTCTCTCTCCCTCTCCCGCTCTCCCTCTCTCCCCTCACTCTCCCTCTCTCCCCTCACTCTCTTTCTCTCTGCTGGCGTAAGCTCTTGGTCCTTTCTCTCATTGCTCTTTCTCTTTGTGTCTCTTACTCTCTCATTTCTTCCCATTTCTTACTCTTATTCACTCTTACTTTTCCCTTGGTTTCTCGTGTCTCTCTCACCCTTTTTTTTCTCTGCCTCTCTCTTGCTCCCACTTTCTCTTTCCTTGTCTCCTGGCCCCCACCCCTCCTCTCAGTGCTCAGCCTGACTTGTCCCCTGTCCCCCACTCAGACCCTCTCTTGCCTCCCCTTTCCCTGTCCCCAGACTCCCCCAGCTCCTCTCCAGCCTCTTTACTGGAAGAAAAGAAGAAACTCAGCACAGCGCTCCCTTTGGGCGTTCCCAGCTCCCCACTACAGCAGGTGTTTGATCCCTTGGTTCCAAGGTTCTCACGGCCGGAGGCCTGGCCTCTCTCTGGACACTCTTCTCTCACCTCTGCCACCCACCTCCCACCATCTTCCTCACCTAGGGCCTGTTAGGATTCTGGAAAAGCAGCAGGAAAGCGTGTGGGTGGGGCAACAGGGGGCATTGCTGTGGGATGAGTGAGGAAGGTCACGGGGCTCACCTCTGCGATGGAGCCGACATAGGCAGGTGGACAGAATGAGCACAGCCAGGAGCAGGAGGAGTCCCACCAGCCCCAAGCTCCCGTAGACGTAAGGGTGCACGCCTGTAGGGTGGCAGGCTCAGGATTAGAGGGCCATGTTCTCTTCAGCTACCCCAGTTTCTGGTTGCCTGTGGCTTTTTCAGATCCCCTCTCCAACAACTTTAGAGGTAGAAAAATATATTCTTGGAGCCTCTTCATCCCCAGTCTCATTACCTCACCTCCTACCAGAAATACACGCCTCATCAATTACTCCCATCTGATTTCACTCACCCCTCAGAGGCTGTCCTCTGCACTTCCTGCTGTTTCTGGGCCTCCTGTGAAGTCCCTTTCCCTTCCACACCGGCTGTCCCTAGAGGCCTGTCTACCTAGTCATGATCTGCCCACACCACCATTCATCCATCACTCTATGAGCCCCCACAACCCTTCCTATGCAGAATCAAGGGGCCCTTTACTTACTTTCCCAATTCGACATTAGGTTGGGGACCGAGGAGTCTCTTGGAGGTCAGGAACCCTAGGCCTTGCTCTTTTAGACTAAATGGTCAGAGCTAGTCACGTGCCTCAAGTTCCTGGTCTGGAAAGTGAGGGGCCCTCTGTTACAATCGTTTTTGGACTGAGGAGCCTCACCTATTTGCAACTCTGAGCTGGCCACTTTCCATTTGTCACCACGCATCCCCACAATAATGTAGAGTCTTAGGGTGGCCATAGCCCAGGTGAGAACCTGAGACTCAAACTTGGAATTTACTAGGCCATTCATTCCAGAAGGGTGGAGCCAGAGTTCACAGTCAGTTCTGTCCCATTCCAAAACCCACCTCTTTCTTCTGCCCTGGGCTGACTGGGTGGTTTGGAGGACAGTCTCTTTAGCACTAGATGGTTCTAGGTGCTGGTGAGGGGCTTATGGAGGGGGAGGAGCCAGGGTCTGGGTGAGTATGGATACAGGGAGGGGGGGTGAAGTAGGAAGGAAGGTGTCAGTGTCCCCAGTAGCTGGGTTCTTCCCAGCCTCAAAACAATGTGGGAGTGAGGGGGCTCCACTTTACTGGTGTGGAGAGCCGCTTCCCACAGGCAGACACTGCTGGGGCTGAAGTAGGGCTTGGAGGAACATCTGGGGCCCCATAACTTCCCCTCAGGCACTTCCTGCCCTCCAACCACGGGTTCCTGTTTGAGGACAAAGAGGGGACCTGCTGACTTCACCCCAGAGCCAGATACCCTGACTAGGGTCTGGAAACCGATACCCTCCAATATTTAAGAGGAATGCTGGGGGTGGGCTGGAGTGTAGGGAGAAGAAACCCAGGTGAAGGGGACAACTAAGGTGGCCATAAGGGCCATAGGAACAGAAGTGGTTTGTCTTTAATTTCTTTGGGGAGCAGAAACTCAAAGGCTGCACAGAGGATTCCTCTAGGACCCAGGGACCTCAAACCCAATACTCTTCCTCCCTTCATCTTAGCCTCAGCTCACTCTGGGGTGTGACCATTCTTCCCCCATGGTGTCCCCCCATCAGGGTCCCTGCCCACTCGCAGCTTACCTAGAGCTTGTGGCCTGCAGGGTGGACAGACTCCAGGCTGGCCCGAGCTGCCTGGCTGAAGAGAAGTGTCGCCACCTCAGACATTTCTGCCCCTCCTCTGGCTTTAACTTCTCCCCCAGCCTGGTTGCCTCCCCAGCATTGTTAGGAGAGGAAGTTCAGCTTGAGGGTTAGCGTTACAACATCTTTCCTTTCAAACTCCCAGGACTCCTAACTAGGGTTGTAATACCGCTCAGCTCCAGCCATCCTATTAGTCTTGCCAATCGTTAGTGAATGTCTGCCTCCTCCAGGTGCTTTCCCTGGTTAACTTTTTCCCTCTCACCCCTCGTACCGCACCTGTTGAGAGCTCTTGATCTCAGCATATGTGTGTAGACACACACCCCTGGCTCCTACAGCACACTGAGAGCTCTGGCATATTTGGGGTGACTTGCCTGGAGTTCTGCAGCTATATGCAGCAGGGGGCTTGGCTGGCTGACTAACAGGAGAGTCAGAGGCAGCCAGACTAGATCTGCACAAGCACTGCGCATAGATCTGGGACAGAAAGTTGGTAACAGGTTCATGTTGGGAAAGGAGGTGTGGGCAATCCAGATGGACTTCCTGCAGGTGGCAGCATTCCGATGTTGAGCAGAGAACTAAGTAAAAGGAGATCTGGTGCTTGGGTCCATTTATATTTGCATTTCTCTCTCTAAATTCAGGAACTTTCTGCTACTTCCTCTTCTCTCCCCAACCCCTTATTCTCAACATATCCCCTAGAAACAATAGAACAATATTTCGGGTTTTGTTTCAAAAAGACATTTTATTATTAAAAAGTTCAAATATAGGGAGCAATTGAAAGAATTGCAGTGAACCTATCCTTGCCACCGAAATCCTACAATTAACATTTTTTATTTGCCTTATCACATATTTGCCAATTCATCTCATTTTTTGTATCTTTCAAAGTTGCAAACATTAGTACATTTCACATCTAAACCCATGAGAAACTTATCGACTGGAGTTCAGTATTTGTTTCTCCATTTCTTTTTTGGCCTGAGGAAGGCAAAATTTACACACAGTAAAATGCACAAATCTCAAGTCAGTTTTTAAACTGCTTTGTTATCAAGGCTCTGGAGTCACACTGCCTGGGTTCATATATTGGTTCTGCCACTTGCTGTGTGATCTCCACAAGTTTCTTAAACACTCTGTGCCTCAGTCTCCTCTTAGAGTGTTTTTGTTAAGATTAGAAGAGTTATTAAAATGTATAGCTGGGCATGGTGGCTTATGCTTGTAATTCTAGCATTTTGAGAGGCCAGGGTGGGAGGATTGCTTAAGCCCAGGAGTTTGAGACCAGCCTGGGCAACATAGCGAGACTTTGTCTCTACAAAAAAAA
>NW_007253832.1:85931-98401 GCF_000164805.1 Carlito syrichta | reverse complement strand
TAAAAAAAAAAAAAAAAAAAAAATTAGCCAGAAGTGGTGGCATGTGTCTATAGTTCCAGCTACTCTGGAGGCTGAGGCAGAAGGATCACTTAAGCCCAGGAGGTCAAGGCTGCGGTGACCTGTGATTGTGCCACTGCATTCCAGCCTGGGCAACAGAGTGAGACCCCACCTCAAAAAAAGAAAAAGTGTGTAAATCAGTGGCATTCACATATTAAGTGCGTTCTGTGTATCAGTTGCATTATTATTATCCAAACACACTAGAGATGCCATCAAGAAGAGATGACCGGGACCACCTCCAACTTCCTTGGACCTGGTCTTTCGTCTTTCAACTTCTACCACACTGCCTAGGTCTACCATTCATCTGGTTCTTGCTGCACTGTTTTGGCTACTCTTGCACTCATTTGCCTTTTGATTCATTTATTCATAAACATTTAGTAAGCCCTTCCTAGTGGGTGGGGCTCATTCTAGGCTGTAGAGCTCCTGGACGATGGGGTGTGCCTCATCCTTCTCCTTCTTCACTCATTGTGAAGGGAGGTAGTGTTCCATTTCCATCCCTCCTCACAGGTCAGTCACCAGTGGCGAGGCTGAGGCCTCACTCTGCTTTTCTTACCTAGTGCAGGGGACTAGAAGTGAGCAAGGAAATGGGAAGTCAGCCCAGTGTGGGGATCAGTTCTTCTCAGGCCCCAGACAGCCATCCTGCAAGACCCCAGTTCTTGTCCTCCTACTCCAGTCCTTGACCTTGGGGATGTGGATCAGCTCTCCCACCAGCGCCTACTTCTGGGTTATAGAAGATCTGTGCTATCATTACAGGCCTGCTGCCTGACTTTCTGCAAGCTACTTCCCCTCCCTGGGCCTCAGTTTATCTTCCTGCAGAGCCAGAAGATTTCTAAGGCCCAGTTCTACCCTGAGAGCCTGTCTTTCTACCCCAACTTCTTCCCCAGTTCAGAGAACCCAGGCATCCAGCTGCCCCACCCCAGCTCTGGGTAAACAGGAAGCTGGGTGAGGGGAGCAGGGGTGTTCGGAAAGTCCCAGCCAGGTGTGTGGGTCTATAAGGAGATGGTGGCCCCACCCCTGAGATATGAAAGCCCCCTCCCCTGACCCTGCATCAGAGTCTCAATGGGGACACTGGGGCTGGAGGGCAGGGGAAGGAGGCCCCAGGGGAGGGGCTCCCTCCTGCTGACTGTGGCAGGAGCCACTTCCCTGGTGACCCTGTTGGTGGCAGTGCCTATCACTGTCCTGGCTGTGCTGGCCTTAACGCCCAAGAATCAGGGAGGACTGGTGAGTGGTTGCAACGGGCCCTGGGGGAGGGCTGTGTTGCCCATGGTAACTTCGCTCTGACTGTGCGGGTGGTCTTTTGTCTCATCTGGCTGGCTGTCCCTGGTGGGGATGTCTTGTCTCTCTGCTGCCTCTTTCCATGATCCTGTGATGTTGATGTGTCTTGTGTCCTGCTGTCTGCAAGCCCCTTCTGTCTCTTCTCTTCTCAAGACACATCTCTCTGCCAAAGTACATGTGCCTGGCTTGTGCTCCCTTCCTGGGAGATGTGTGTTGGGGATGGTGCTGGTGGAAGAAATCCCAGGCAGGAGCTTGGGCTCATTTTGGGAGGGGCGCTGTTGACATCAGCTGAATCTGAACTCTGGGCACTGTGACCCCAACCGACCAGGTAATGGAGACGTCTGACCCGGGAGCACAGGCCCAGCAAGGACTGGGTAAGAGCAGATGATCTCTCCTCCCCTGCTCCAGCCCCTCAGGAACACCCAGCTTCCCACAGCATCCCCAGATGCCCCCTTCCTCCGGGAATCCAGGGTCCCCATCGCTGGGTCCTGGCCCTGTCCTCTCAGGGGGAGCCTGCATGGGTGGCCGCCCCGCCCCCCAGTGGAGGATTCTTGGTTTCTTTCAGGGTTTCAGGAGCTGCTGGAGGAGGAGCCAGAAACAGATCTCAGCCCCAGGCTCCCGGCTGCCCACCTCATAGGTAAGGATCTGAACAAGCGTTTAAATAATCCAAAGGATCCAGTTCTGCTCGTCCACAGAGTCCCTTGGCTCAGTTATTCCCACCCGCTGAACCGCCTCTCGCTGCTAAAGCACCCACCCTTCTGCTGGTGGTGTGCCCCGCCCCCCTCGTCCCCCACGTCGTAGCTGCTTCTTTCCCCCGGAGCAAGCAAAACCCGGCCTGGATGTCCCCACCATAACGTCCCGCACCCCACATCCAGGTGTCCCAACTTATAATCATTCCAGAGGTTGCACCATCACCCTCTTCCCCCTGCCCGGCTCGGTTCCTGCAGGAATCTAAAAGTCGCCCACCCGCCCGAAGTCTGGAGCCTGGATCGCTCCTCCTGGAATGGGATTCCCCAAAGTCCCCCGGGCTGTTTTCTCCGTAGGGGCTTGGATGAAGGGGCAGAGGCTAGGCTGGGAGGCCACGAAAGAAGAAGCATTTTTGAGGAGCGGGACGCAGTTCTCCGACGCCGAGGGGCTGGCCCTCCCGCTGGACGGCCTCTATTATCTCTACTGTCACGTCGGCTACCGGGGTCGGGCGCCCCCTGCCGACCGGGGCCCCCAGCGCCGCTCGGTCACGCTGCGCAGCTCGCTGTACCGGGCCGGGGGCGCCTACGCGGGGCCGGGCACTCACGAACTGCTGCTCGAGGGCGCCGAGACCGTGACCCCGGTGCTGGACCCGAACGGGAGGCAAGGGCCTCTCTGGTACACGAGCGTGGGGTTCGGCGGCCTGGTGCAGCTCCGGAGGGGCGAAAGGGTGTACGTCAACATCAGTCACCCCGACATGGTGGACTACGCCAGAGGGAAGACCTTCTTTGGGGCAGTGATGGTGGGCTGAGGGCTGCCCACGTTCCCGGAAAAAGGACTGATGGTGCGAGCATGTGAATATTGGGGGCCCAGGTACCGGAGACTCCATGGCAATGGGAAAATTGTGGGAGACTGGAAACTGATTTTTGAGCCTGATGAAAATAAAGAGAGTAAAGCTGCAGTGCTGCCAATACAGATGCTGAGATGAGAACATGTCTAAATTCAGGGTGGGTGCCCAAGTGTGGATTAAATATTGTGTATCTTTTTCTGGTTGTTTGAAACAATTCATAACAGTGCGTGTGGCCTTTGCTCCCAGGGGTGGTGATTTGCCTGTACCACCCACTTCTGCCACTGAGCTGCCATGCCTCAGCATTTGTCCAGTTCGAGGGCAGAAGGTAAGAAGTCTCCTCAAATCCTGAAGCATCTCCGGTCATTCTGACTCTCAGGGCCATATGGTTCCCACCAGATTCTGCACCACGCTTTTCTCTTGGATCCCTCCCACAGTGAGAGAGGTCAGCAGGGGAAGGCAAGCACCACTCAGGCCTAGCTACGGGGTGAACCCCTAATATGGCTGAGGAATGAAGCTTGGTGGGGCCCAACACTTTCCCCCTGCTGGCTGCCTGAAGGCCCCCTTTAGCCCCTAGCCCACAGTCAACTCTTCTCTGAGGGGCGGTAATCAAGACTTACTGGGTCTGAAGGAAGGAGGCTGAGGGAGAAAGTAGGGGAGGGTGTTTAAGAGAGATGGGACCAGGGAGAAGCCTGTGGTACCTGAAGACACTAGGGAGGTCTGGGCGCGGGGAGGAAAAACTGATGGCACGTGGTCCCAGCTAGGGTGGGATGGAAAGTTCTCACCTTTGGTTCACACTTTAAGTCCTCCTTCCCAAAAGTGAGCAAGTATGGGGTAACAGCAGCCCCCCCACTCCATGACCGACTTTCAGCATCAGGCAAGAGGAGGCAGAAGGAGACCCAAGTCCCTATCTAGGTCACCCAGTGGGTCACCCCACCCACACAGCATACCACACGGTTTTCCCCTGCCTGCCACCCCAGGCCGGAAGCAAAGCCCAACCTCTGAGCCCAGTGGGGGCTCCCACTCTCTGGGGCTTCATTTCCAACTCCATATTTGTTATTGACTGTTTCCAGAAAAGCCTTTCTGGGGGGATGGAGTATGTTTCTATTTCCAGTTCACCTACCTCACACTCCTCCCCTCATTTGTGAAAAAAGACCAATGAGAACAAGCTAGCATGTGTGTCCTTCACCCACATCTTATTCATGTTCTTTTTTTTTTGAGTCGGTGTCTCACTCTGCTGTAGTGGCATGATCACAGCTACTACAGCCTCAACCTGCTGGGCTCAAGTGATCCTTCCACTTCAGCCTTTCAAGTAGCTGGAACTACAGGTGCATGGCACTACAGACAGCTAATTTTTTGATTCATTGCAGAAACGAGGTCTTGCCAAGTTGCTCAGGTTGGTCTTGACCCCCTGAGCTCAGGCAGTACTCTCAACTCCACCTCCCAATGTGCTGCTATTACAGGAATGAGCCCAACTCTTCCTTTTTAAAAATTGACCCAGGACCTTGCTATGCTGCCTAGGTTAGACTTGAACTCCTGGGCTCAAGTGATCCTCCTACCTCAGCTGGGACTATAGGTGTGTACCACTATGCCCAGCTATTATTCCTTGCTCTTTATTGTCTACAGTCTCTTCAATTTTACCCACTGAGAGAATGGAACAGCTGGGATCTGGATGAAGGAAGTAAGCCAGAATTCATTGAGTGCCTCCTGTGCTCTGATGGAGGTTAGGTCTCTTACATGCTCCATCTGCGGTGGACATTCCTATCTCCACTGGATAGATGAGGTTAAGTGTCTGGTTCAGGTTGTACAGTTAAGACAAGTGATTTGGAGCCTAGACACCTGAATCTCTGGAAGTCCCTTGGCTGTGATTCAGGTGCTTGAGAATGTAGCTCCTCCCCAGCTCTCTCAGGCTGCAACAGCCGGAAATCTCACCTGAGCTGCAGGACTTTCCCAGCAGGGATCGGAATTCCCAGAGTCGGAAATTCCCATGCCTTGAGGGAGAGGTAATTAGGTTCAGGCTCTTGTTTTCCTAGGGAAGGAGAGAATAGTCTGTTGGGCTTTGTTTATATAGGGTTCCTTGGTCCCCAGGAATCTAAGGATGGGATCTTAAGCCCTGTGGAGAGGATTTCAGGGAGCTGCTTTCCACCCTCAAGGTGTGGTGCATGAAGAATTCATTCCAAGAAAGAGACCATGCTTCTTTTCTAAGCAAACTTTATTTCTCGCCACTGACCAGTAGGGCGATTACAGACACAACTCCCCTGGGGAGCAGAGGTTCAGCGATGTAGCAACACAGTCTGTCACCAAATCAGCATTATTTGATTCGATAAATATATTTTTAAAAAATACAAGCAAAAAGGAGGCACAAAGACTGGGAGGCTGGGTGGGAACAACCTATAGTTCAACTCCGTTTTCACAGAAAACATGTCTAAGCCAAGGCAGCTCCTACATTGTGTCCCCCCAGGATACTCTGACCTCCCAAATAAATACATTTCTCAGTAAATAAATAATAAATAAATAAATAATAAATAATCACAAGTGCAAACATAAATAGAAGGAGCTGGCCCCATGGGGAGGGTAAGACTCCATGTCTCAGGGAAGGATCTGGAGACATCTGAAGAGAGAAAGGCCTGAGATCCACTTATGTCAAGTTCTAGGTGAGTCTTCTTAAGGGATGTTCTGAAATGTTCTGGCCAGAACCAAAGGCTCCCTGGTCCACAAATTCCAGATGTCCTTGGTTGGATTCAGGGCTCAAAACCTTAGGTCCCTGGTGAGTTCTGGAAGCCCCAGTCTGAATTCTTGGTGGTGGACAGTGCTGCACTGTCCAGGCCACAAATCCACACACTCTAGGTTTCTAAGTGGTAGTGGTGTTACACAAAGTTCTAAGCTTGGGGTTCAATCATGAGCCCCTAATTCCCTTTCTAGGCCAGAAGAAGATGAGGGGTCTGAAGGAGCAGATAATAAAGGGATTGGGGGTGGGGGAGGATGGATGTCCATCCCCCTCACAGGGCAATAATGCCAAAGTAGACCTGCCCGGTCTCAGCAAAGTCAAGATAGTTGGGCTGATTGATTTCAGAGCTGAGTCGATCACCCTTCTCCAACTGGAAGACCCCACCCAGGTAGATGGGCTCATACCAGGGCTTGGCCTCAGCGCCCTCAGGGGTTTCCCTTTGGCAAGGGCTCTTGATGGCTGAGAGGAGGTTGACCTTGGCCTGGTAGGAGACAGCGATACGGCTGATGGTGTGGGTGAGGAGCAAATGGGTGGAGGGACAGCCTTGGCCCTTGAAGAGGACCTGGGAGTAGATGAGGTACAGTCCGTCTGATGGCACCACCAGCTGGTTGTCTGTCAACTCCACGCCATTGGCCAGAAGGGCATTGGCATGCCGGTTCATCCACTGGAGCTGCCCCCGGTTGTCGAGGTTTGCTGGAGGGAGAGAGAGAGGGAGGGAGAGGTGAGTCAGTGTGGCCCTGTGAGTTCACTCTCCACATCCTGGCCCTCAAGTTCTGCCCACTCCCACATCCGGTTCCTGTCATCTGTCTTCCCACATTCCACCTGTCCACTAGGTTCTGAGTACCCCCTTAAGGCCTATCCTGTTCCTCCACCCTCCCCTTGACCTCAGCAAGTCCTTCTCACAGCTTCCAAGGTCTGTCTACCTTCGGTTCAGGTTCAGCCCCCCAAATCTTGTTGCTCCAAGTCCCAAGACACATCCTCAGAATTCTTACCTACAACATGGGCTACAGGCTTGTCACTTGGGGTTCGAGAAGATCCTGTGGGGGAAAGAGGAAAGAAAAAGCTAAGACACTTAAACTTTCTAGAAAATATATCCCGATTTTGACCTCTAGTCCTCCTCCCCAGAAACCAAAACTCCAAATGTCCTCCACTACTTCCATCCTGGTATTAACACCCTTTCCCAAACCAAACCCAGAATGAGGAGAGAGGCTTTGGAGACACTTACTGAGTGTCTGGGCCAGAGGATTGATTAGATGGAAGCCACCAGGGAACTGTTGGGGAGAAGAAGGATTAGCATCAAAAGTCACCCTCAAAGGAGAAACAGCTGGCTGCACTCTAACCTGGATGTATCTGGTTTTCTCTTTCCATTCATCCATTTATTCATCACCCACGCATTTAACAGCTCTTTCAAGTGTCTTCCTTGTGCCAGACACCCCACCTTCATCTCTCCTTATGTCTCCCTCATCTCTCTCCTTATCTCTCATATCTCCCACATCTCTTTCTATCTCACCATCTTCATTCATGTCACTTATTTCTTCCTCATCTATCTGCTCACATCCCGCATCTCTCTTTATATATGTATATTTGCTTGCTCATTCATTCATTCATACCATAAACATTTCGTGAGTACCTTCCCTGTGCCAGTTACCCTGTCTCTCCATCTTTCTTCTCTCTCTTCCCCCTCCACTGTTTCTCTCCACATTGTTTTCTTGCCTTCTTGTCTTTCTCTAAGATTTTCCTCCCCTTCCTCCCCCATCAGCACACTTCTTTCACCCACCCCATCTCTCTCACTCTTTCTCCCCCATTTCACTCTGGGTAGGAGAGTGGATGAAGGCTGGCAAGGCACTCACCTCTTCCCTCTGGGGGCCGATCACCCCAAAGTGCAGCAGGCAGAAGAGGGTGGTGGCTCCTGCCACGAGCAGAAAGGAGAAGAGGCTGAGGCATAAGCACCGCCTGGAGCCCTGGAGCCCTCCTGCCTTCTTGGGGAGTGCCTCCTCAGCCAACTCCACATCCCGGATCATGCTTTCAGTGCTCATGGCGTCCTTTCCAGAGAGAGAGAGGGTTGAGTCCTGGGGCAGTGTGTGTGAGGGAGAGAACCTGTCTGACTGCTTGTCTGGGGATGTGGCGTCTGAGGGTTATTTCCAGGGGGTTCTGGAGTTGCTTCTCTCCCTTCTGGCTGGTCCTCTGTTGTCCTCGTTGAGGGAGCTTCTGCTGGCTGGTGTGCAGACAGCTGCCTTTATATGCCCGCGGGGCAAGAGGAGGGCGGGGAGAGGCTCTCATTCAACCAGCGGAAAACTTCCTTGGTGGAGAAACCCATGAGCTCATCTGGAGGAAGCGGTAGTGGGCCCTGTACCTTGTGTCTGTCTCGGTTTCT
The DNA here is from genome assembly GCF_000164805.1 of Carlito syrichta. NCBI lineage: Eukaryota > Metazoa > Chordata > Mammalia > Primates > Tarsiidae > Carlito > Carlito syrichta. The sequence continues at coordinate 90,436 of NW_007253832.1, read as the reverse complement.
TCTCCATTGCGGGGGCGGGGATTTGGAAAGTTGGGGACACCCAGGCATCAAGGATACTCCCCACCCTCCCCACTTGGATTCTGAGATGGGCTTCCTGGGTCAGTTACCAATGTGTATGTAGGGCCCTGGAGACAACCTATTGTCTCCATTTCTTTTGGAGACCAAGTTAGTGACCTGTTTCACTCATTTCAAAGCAGGACTCAAGTAGGGGTAGAAGTAGAAATAGGAGGGGCTTCAGAAAACTGAGTCCTTGAGGGAGAGAAGATGGAGTTGAAGGGGAAAACCGCTGGGTTCTGAGGCCGGTGTCTGGGTCCCTGGGGGAAAAGGGAGCTGGGGGCAGGGCAGCTTGAGACTAGGGGCATGCCTAGGGCCTCTGGAAGGGCTGGGTGGGAGTAGCAGGGACAAGCCAGGGACAGCCCCAGGGCAGTGTAATCAGCTCTGGGAATTCACGGAGCCCACTGGACAGGCAGGCCTTCTCCTTTCACTCTGACCTGGGACTCACACTGCTGGTTTCAGTCTTGACTTCCAAGAAAGTCTGAGGCCCCTGTTTGTTTCAAGAAGTCCTCACCTCTGAGCTTCAGGGTAGCCACGACTGCTCAAATGCCCCCTCTATTCCATACCTCCTAATCCTGGAGGCTTTTTCTTATTTATTTATTTATTTATTGTGGAGATGAGATCTCACCAAGTTGCCCAGGCTGGCCTTGAATCTGTGGGCTCAGACAATCCTCTCACCTCAGCCTCCCAAAGTGCTGGGATTATAGGTGTGAGCCACCACACCTGACCAAGCTTTTTCACTCCTTGAGACCCTTCACCTGGCCATGGCTTGGGGGTCCCCATACTCCACCCTCATTGCCCTCATTCCCCTACCCTTTGGTATGTTCGCTTCTCCCCAGAGGTCTCCTGTAACCTCCATTCCTCAGAGCCTCTACATATGGCCGTATCTCCTAGGGGCCCCCCACCCTCACCCTCCAGACCCTGGACTCCCATTTTCCTTTGTCTGTTCAGCTTCTTCTTTGGTTCTCCTGTGAGCAGTCTGGTTGCTCTGCCCCTGTGAGTCCATCATATATCCCTTGAGCTCCTTGAGCCCTCCTTGTTCTGCCCACAGTTCATGCCCCCTCTGAGGCCTCCATCCCGCCCTCTATTCCTGAGGAAGACTGGGAAATTCTCCCCTCCCAATAAACATACATATGCAGACAGCATTTCAGAGAAAAGAGGTTTATTGGTCTTCATTGAGGGTGCAGATGTCTCCGTATGGGGTGTCGGGTGACTGACTTTCAGAGACTTTCATTGCCTTCCAGAGCCTCTTGGTCCCTCATACGCACCTCTCTCTCTCTCTCTCTCTCTCTTTCTGTCAGCCTTGAACCGATGCCCTCTCACTCCTCATCTCCTGGACCTGTTTCTCCCCTTGGATGTCTTTCTGTTTCTCCTCTCTCTCCACCCTCCATAAATAAATAATTTAATTATTTCCTTTCATAAATAGTCTACCTCCCTGCCTCCAGTCATCCTCTCAAGTCCCCCCATTTGCCTGCTTCTCCTCCTATGTCCAGGTCTAGGTCCCATCTAGCTGGCAGAAAAAACAGTCGTGGGCTGGGAATTTCTAGGCAGGCTTGAAATCCTCAGCCAAACATCCGGCATGGTTCAGGGAGGTATGGTCCCCTGAGGTGTTTAGATTTTCCTCTTTGAAAACTCCAGGAGACTTGAGTAGGGAAGACTTGAGACTGTTGGAATGGTCAAAGGAGAGGTGGTGGTGACCCCTGAAACAGTCAGAATGGAGGCAAAATGGAGACAAGGCCTTGAAACAAATTATTTTTTCTTTCTGGATTTTTCCAAGTTCTACAGAGCGAAGGCTCCAAAGAAGACACTACTGGGGCTGAGGAGTAGATGGGAGATGCCATCTGTGTGAGTGGATAGCTGGTCTCCTTGGGTGAGCAGGAATGCAGCCCCATGGTACATTGAGTGCAGCCAGGGTCCCTGTGGCCCTGGGCACACAGTCTTCTGGGCACTGAGGAGAGGCACATGAAAGGGGTACTGGGAGGAGAAGAGCTGGACCTCATGGGCCAGGTAGACAGGGATGGGGGTGGCCTCTGGGGAGCAGGCTTTCCCAGAGAAGACCACCTGGGAGTAGACGAAGTAGATGCCACTGGTGGGGACCAGGAGGGAATTGTTGCTCAAAGAGAAGCCATGTTGGAGAAAGGCACGATCCATGTTTGCTCTCCAGTGCAGTGAGTCCTGCTTGCTAGGGTCTCCTAGGAAGAGTCATGGGGGTGGGGAGAGGGTCAAGGGTCTAGGTCAGAGGTCTCAATCCCTGAGAAAGCAGGGACTAGATGATTGAGTTTCTTAGGGATGGTTGAAGGAGAAGTGAGAGTGGGCTTCCTCTGTTTTGGGGGGTCCAGGAAGTTGGGGGAGATGTAGGGTGGCTGCTTAGGTCCCTGAAGTGGGGGTTAGGAGGGGAGTTGGAGGTACACGTCTGGGAGGTCAAATGGATGTTTACCAATGAGGTGGGCAGCAGGTTTGAGGGTGCTGCGGGCGAAATGCTTCTGGGGATGCTGACGGGCAGTCTGGGCAGCTGAAGGTGTGAGGCCAATACCAGGGAGTCCCTAGGGGAGAATAGAATTGAAGGGGGCTCAAGGGCTCAAGATTTGGCTGGACCTCCCCAGCAGCCCCCATTCTCCTGCTGCCTCACCTGGGCCCCAGGCAGCAGGGCCAGCAGCAGTCCCAGAAGTAGGAGGTGGAGGGGGGTGCCACGCACCCTGAGGAGGTAGAGACATTCAGGTGGTGTCATGGGGAGAACCTGCAGGGGGGGAGAGAGAGAGAGAGATTGAGAGAGAGAGAGATTGAGAGAGAGAGAGAGATTGAGAGAGAGAGAGAGATTGAGAGAGAGAGAGAGAGAGAGAGAGAGAGTGAGCAGGGCGGGGCACGTTGCGGGAGACAGACTTCCCGCCCGCCCGCGCGGGGACAACCACCTGGAGAGATAAGGTGACAGACAGAGAAGGGGACAAGATGCAGTCAGGGAAGCTCTAAGGTGAGCAGAGGGAGACAGAAAGAGAAATGGGAAGGGAACAGAGTGAGATCATAGCAGAAACAGAGAATGTGTGACAGAGACAGAGAGAAAGAGACTGACAGATGGAGAGTCAGAGACAGGAAAGAAACCAAAACCAAACCCACCAAGGCCCAGGCCCAGGCAGGCCGGGGATCCAGGCAGCAGGTGCAGAAGGGGCCGGTGACAGGATACTGTAGAGTAGGAGTCCGGTGCACAGGCAGCGCAAGGAGATGGGGTAGGAGAGTCTCACCTGCTGTGCGGGGCCCCTGGGCCCGGACGCTTGGGTCCCTTTATAGAGGAAGCGGCAGTGGCAGGCAGCGGGCGGGTTCTAGGTCGGGGCTGGGGCCCGGGGAAGCCCCCAGGGCTTAGAAGATGCTGCTGTTTCAGTCGAAGGCAGGAAAGGCTGAGGCCTAGGAGAGAACCACAGGCTGGGGCTACAGGCGACTGAGTTCTGGGAAAAGGGAGTGGGGTCAGGGTAACCGTGGGCTGGGAGGGCCAGGGAGTGGGGTCAGGCTTAGGAGTTCCAGAGAAGGGACAGTCAATTCGGGGAGAAGGCGGGTGAGCAGCTGGAGACACAATTCCCTGAAGAGTGATCATATATAACACCTCTGCACCCTTGGCCCATTACAGGCTTCTTTCTTTGCCTGTTTCCTTCTCTTGTACCCTCATCCTTGTCCCAAACAACTCAAGTCACACTTGTCCCAGTATGTGCACTTTCCAGTCCATCTGGCAAGTCTCATCTCAAGAAGTTCCATTACATACTCCCTCACCTGAGACATCGTGGTATATGTCTGTTGTTCTGATGAAAATATTAAGGGAGCCCCTTCTACTCTCAAAAGTGTCCTGTTTGGAAGGTACATTTTTTTTGGTTCCTTTACCCAGAAATGCTGCCATGCACTCATGTATGATGAGGTCTCATCCCACTCCTGAAGAGGCCCTCCATCTCGTCCTGACCTCAGGCAGCTCCCACAGATTTCTATACCCCAAAGAGACACACACCCCAGGATCAATGCAGCAGACAACTTTTGAAGTTCTCTATAGCAGAAGCTTCAGAATTTCACACAGAAGGGGCTTATCCCTAGGGTGGAGTGGGGACAGCTAAGGGACTTGTCTCAAAGCTGCTTTGGTAGAGCCAATACACGATTTAAAATTTTTTTCTGAATGTTTTTCTTTTGATTGATGGGTAACTTAGGTACAGTGAAGCACACATCTCTCAAGTGTAAAGCTAATTAATGTTTTCCATCTCTACATAGCTGAGTAGCCACTGCCCAGTTCCACATACTTCCAGGTCCCCAGGAGGTTCCCTTAGGCCTCCTCCCTGCTGACACCCTTCAAAGATAGCCAACCGCTATCTGACCTCTGTCATCAATTAGTTCTTCCTCTTTTGAGCATCATATAAGTGATATCACACAGAATATACTTATCTGTGTTGGTTTCTTTTTTTTTTTTTTTTTGAGTTGGAGTC
>NW_007253832.1:78632-85911 GCF_000164805.1 Carlito syrichta | reverse complement strand
CACTCACCTCAGCCTCCCAAAGGCGCGGGATTACAGGATGAGCCACCGAGCCGTCTGTGTTGGCTTCTTTCAGTTAACATTATGTATGTGAGATTCATCCACGTGGTTGTGTGTGTCAGTAGGGTTTTAAAAAATTATGATGTAATTCCTCTGCATAATAAGGAAAATAAATTTTAAGACTGGGCGTGGTGGCGTGTCTGTAATCTCAGCACTTTGGGAGGTGGAGATGAGAGGATTGCCTGAACTCAGGGGTTCAAAACTAGCCTGGACAACTTGGTAAGACCACATCTCTAAAATAAATTTAAAATTAGCCAGGTGTGGTGGTGTGTGCGTTGTTCTGGCTACTTGGAAGGCTGAGGCAGAAGGATCCCCTGAGGCCAGCAGGTCAAGGCTACAGTAGCCATGATTGTGTCACTGCACTCCAGCCTGGGTGACAGAGTGAGACTCCGACTCAAAAATAACAGAAGAATTTTTTTTTTTAAAGAAAAAAATTATAGCCGGGATCGGTGGCTCAGCCTGTAATCCCATGCTTTGGGAGGCTGAGGTGAGTGGATTACCTGAGCCTGTGGGTTCGAGACCAGCCTGGGCAACATGTTAAGACCTTGTCTCTACAATAAATCACAAAATTAGCTTGGCATAGTAGTGCATGCTTGTAGTTCCGGCTACGTGGAAGGCTGAGGCAGAAGAATCACTGGAGCCCAGCAGGTCGACACTGGGGTGACCTTGAGCGTGCATGCCACTGCACTCCAGCCCGGGCTACAGAATGAGACTCCAACTCAAAATAAATAAATAAAAATAAAAAAAATTGATATAAACATTCTTGTACAGGAGTCAGTACAAGAATGTAAGTTCACTTAGCTTGCAAGTTATAGGTTCAAAAAAAGCAATATTTCTAATGATTATTTTATATAACACCAACTGGCCATCTCAAATATTATGATTACTGTTATTGATGTTATGATTTCAGTTGGAGTGTTGTAGAGGAGCTGGTGCTGGGGCTAAAGCCCACTGTTGCATGGGCACACCGACGGTCTCAGGCACAAGGTTCCTGAGGGATTTTGGTGTCCTCAGGCATGTAATAGTCCAGTGTGTATGAGCTATTTTTCCTGTTTTCCTCTCCTACCTGAGGTTCTGCAAAAGCCTTTTATGCTTTACCAGTCTTGACTTTTTTTTTTGAATCGAAGAGTCTCATTCTGTCGCTCAGGCTGGAGTACAGTGACATGATCAGAGCTACTGCAGCCTTGACCTGCTGGCCTCAGGCGATACTTCTGCCTCAGGCTTCCAATTAAATGAACTACAGGCCCATGCTACCACGCTTGGCTAATTTTTATTTTTATTTTATTTATTTATATTTATTTATTTATTTTTGAGCTGGAGTCTCACTCTGTCACCCAGACTGGAGTGCAGTGGCCGCTCCCGGCCACAGCAGCCTTGACCTGCTGGGCTCCGGCGATCCTTCCGCCTCAGCCTTCCAAGTAGCTGGAACTACAGGCACGCAATACCATGCCTGGCTAATTTTTTTATGTATTGTAGAGATGAGATCTCACCAAGTTGCCCAGGCGGGTCTCAAACCAGCGAGCTCAGGCAATCCACTCACCTCAACCTCCCAAAGCGCTGGGATTACAGGCTGAGCCATCAAGCCCACTAGCTTTTTTTTTTTTTTTTTAATTAGAATCTCGCTCTGTCGCCCAGACTGGAGTGCAGAGTCATGCTCACGGTCACTGCAGCCTTGACCTGTTGGGTTCAGGCTATCCTTCTACCTCAGTCTTCCAAGTAGCTGGAACTATAGGCCTGTGCCACCATGCCTGGCTAATTTTTTGATTTACTGTAGAGACAAGGTTTCATCATATTGTCCAGGCTGGTCTTGAACCCGTGGGTTCAGGGAATCCTCTCACCTCAGCCTCTCAAAGTGTTGGGATTAAAAGCATGAGCCATTGCACCTGGCTATGGTCAGTTCTTACACAGAAAGCCAGGGAAAGTTAGAGTGATAGTTCTAGTTTTCATGCCTGGTTTTAGGGAAGACGAGGCCTAGTTTCTATGATTTGCCTTGGGGAAGAGGAATTCTAGTTTCCAGGGCTTGCCTCAGGAGGGGAAAGGCTATCAAGAGGCAGAAGGGCAGGAGAATGTCAGAGAGACTTTACTTCTGAGGCCTTCCATTCTCTTTTTTTTTTTTTTTGAGTTGGAGTCTCACTCTCTCACCCAGGTTGGAGGGTAGTGGCACGCTTCTGGCCATTGCAGCCTCAACCTGCTATGCTCAGGTGATCCTTCTACCTCAGCCCCCCAAGTAGTTGGAACTACAGGCTCGCACCACCATGCTCGGTTGATTTTTTTTATTTATTGTAGAGATGAGGTCTCGCCAAGTTGCCCAGGCTGGTCTCGAACCCGTGGGCTCAGGCAATCCTCTCACCTCAGCCTCCCAAAGTGCTGGGATTATAGGTGTGAGCCACCATGCCTGGCCCCTTCCATTCCTTTTTAGTTCAAAATACTCAGCATATCAAGGCTTCATACTTTGGGGTATCATATTCTGAACTCCCAACAGTTCCTATTCCATTTCTTTAGCTTTCTTTCTACTCCACAAACATTAATTGCGCACCTTGTCCAAGGCATGGGGGATACAGATGTGAAAAGTGAACCCCTGTTGTCCAGAAGCTCAAGGACAATAAAGTGTGATTAAGTTTCATGACAGTGGGCTTATGGCTGTCCACAGAAAAGCCATCAAACCTGGCCTGGAGGTGATTCAGGCATTCATTATGGAGGAAAAGAAGGTGGAAGAAGCACCCCAGATGAAGGAAGAACCCGTGCAAAGACTGGAGATGAGAGAGAGAATGGAGTGTGCTGAGATGTGCAGCTGGGTACAAATGCAAAGAGCAGAGGTGAAGCTCCAGAGGTGAGCTGAAGTATTTCCTGAAGCACTTAAAACCAAGAAAACAGCCAGGCTCGGTGGCTCAGCCTGTAATCCTGCGCCTTGGGAGGCTGAGGTGAGTGGATTGCCTGAGCCCGCGGGTTCGAGACCCACCTGGGCAACTTGGCGAGACCTCATCTCTACATTAAATAAAAAAATCAGCCGGGTGTGGTAGTGTGCGCCTCTAGTTCCAGCTACTTGGAAGGCTGAGGCAGAAGGATCGCCGGAGCTCAGCAGCGGCTACTGCACTCCAGTCTGGGCGACAGAGTGAGACTCCAACTAAAAAAAAAAACAACAAGAAAACAAGTTTGGATTTTTAAAATATGATAAGGAGTCACCAAAAATTTTAAGTGAGAAAGAGATCCACCTAGGTTGGTGAGTTAGAAAAATAAGCCTTGGAAGATACATGAAAAGTGGATGGGAGTGTAACTGAGTACCTCATTTTAAATATTTTTTCTCTTCTCTCTCTCCCTCTTAAAATGTAGGCTTGAAACATGCTTGAGAGGTTTCTTTCCTCCTTTTCCCCATGAAACTCCCTTGCACTGTGCTCACTTATCTAATTTTGTGTTTGTGTAGAAGTTCCAGGGGCTAATCTTGAAACAAATCTGATGGCAGTGGAATTCTCCTCCACTTGGAGATGATCTCGAAGTTGCAGTGAATCTATAACTCCAAGATGATTCCAGTTCATATACTAGACAGGAAAATAATTTGAGACATCATTAGAACAAGTCACCTAGGTCAATGCCCTTTGTCACTTCCGCTTGCTTCCCATACCAAGTTCTCACCTTAAACCCCTCATTTAAGTCTCAAGAAATGGTCTGTTACAGAGGCATGAGCCTGGTCATTTTCCCAACTGCTTGCTTTTGGAATGAAGTCACTATTCTTTCACTATCTCTCGTCTCTCGAGTTTGGCATCAAGCGGTGAGCAGCTAAGCTTGCTTTCAGCTATATGAGAGTTAGAGAACTGGAGAGAAAACCAGAAACATGGAGCTCATTCAGGAAGGTTTTGCAATAACCCAGCAAGAAGATGACAGTGGCAAATCAGCAACAGGAGAATGGAAAGGAGAGAGAGGTTTTAGGCAAAACCTATAGGTCATGGTGGCTGAACAGATGTGATCAAGGAAGAGGAGAAATCAAGGATTTCTTTAAAAAATGTATTGGTCTGCTGGGCACAGTGGCTCATGCCTGTAATCCTAGCACTTTGGGAGGTGGAGGTGAGAGGATTGGCAGAGCTCAGGAGTTCAAGAGCAGCCTGAGCCACATGGTGAGACCTTGCGTCTATAATAAATCAAAACATTAACCGGGCATGGTGGTGTGCACCTGTGGTTCCAGCTACTTGGAAGGCTGAGGTGAAAGGATTGCCCGAGCCCAGAAAGTCAAGGCTGCAGTGGCCTTGAGCGTGCCATTGCACTCCAGCCTGGGCAATAAGAGTGAGACTCTGAGTCAAAAAAAACAAACAAACAAAAAAAAAAGTCTGGCTGGGTGTGGTGGTGCAAGCCTGTAATCCCAGCACTGAGCCCAGCCGGTAGATGCTGGAGTAGCCATGAGTGTGCCACTGCACTCCAGCCTGGGCGATAGAGTGAGACTTTGACTCAAAAAAAAAAAAAAAAAAAAAAACTCGGTGTATTGGGTGCAGTGGCTCACACCTATAATCCCAGGACTTTGGGAGGTCAAAGCAGGAGGATCACTTGGGGCCAGGAGTTCAAGACCAGTCTGGGCAACAGGGTGAGACCCTGTCTCTACGAAAAATAAGATAAAATAATAGCTGGGTATGGTGGTACATGCCTGTAGTCCCTAATACTCAGGAGACTGAGGCAGGAGGATCACTTGAGTCCAAGAGTTTGATGCCTGTAGTGAGCCAAGATCCCACTGTTGTGCTCCAACCTGGGTGACAGAGCAAGACTCTGTCTCTAAAATTAATTTTAAATAAAATAAAAATTTCTGGTCTATAGCTTAGTTTTTTCTTTTTTGTGTTTTTTTAGAGACAATCTATGTTGCCTAGGCTAGATTCAAATTCTTGGCCTCAAGTGCGATCCTCCGACCTCAGCCTCCCGAGTAGTTGAGACTACAGGTGTGTGCCACCATGCCTAGCTTTTTTCTTTTCTTTTCTTTTCTTTTTTGAGTTGGAGTCTCACTCTGCCACCCAGACTGGAGTGCAGTGGCACGCTCCCGGCCACCGCAGCCTCGACCTGCTGGGCTCTGGCGATACTTCCGCCTCAGCCTTCCGAGTAGCTGGAACTACAGGCGTGTGCTACCACACCCGGCTAATTTTTTGATTTATTGTAGAGATAAGGTGTCACCAAGTTGCCCAGGTGGGTCTTGAACCAGCGGGCTCAGGCAATCCACTCACCTCAGCCTCCTAAGGCGTGGGATTACAGGCTGAGCCACCGAGTCCGGCTTTCTTTTTTCTTTTTGAGTCGGAGTCTCACAGTCTTCCAAGTAGCTGGAACTACAGGAGTGCATTGCCATGCCTGCTAATTTTTTTGATTTATTGTAGAGATGAGTTCTCGCCAAGTTGCCCAGGCTGGTCTTGAACCTGTTGGCTCAGGCAATCCTCTCACCTTGGCCTCCCAAAGTGCTAGGATTATAGACGTGAGCCACTGTACCCGGCCAACCAGCTTTTCTTGTTCTTTTAACCTTATCTCTTGTGTCAGTGTTGGTTTCCCTCTTGGTCCTTGCTCCTTTCTTCTTCTTTTTTTTTTAGATTTGAAAATATAGTTTATTTAAAAGTAAATTAGAGAGAGAGAGAGAGAGAGAGAGAGAAAGAAAGAGAAGATTCGCCTCCCCAAGGTGGGGAGAGGGCCAAAGCTGCCGCTCCTTTCTTTTTATGTGTCCCTCTTTGTCTGGGGGTCCTTCTCCCTTACTGTTATCTCTTTCTGCTTCTCTAATGGTATGAGCTGACAGACTGAAAGACCCAAGCTAAGCTATATTAAAATATAAAACGGTATTGTAATTAACAATGATAAACAGAAAGAAAGAAACTTTTTTGTCCACACTGACGGACAAAAAAGGGAAGGCAAGAAGGAGTGATGGGGAGACATGAGAGACAGAGAGGAAGGAAGGGCAAGACCAGGCTGAGGCTCGATATCACATGTGTTTGAAATGTGCTGAAGGATGCTCCTTGAGATGAGCCAATCTTGGTTTCAATCTCAGTTTCAGAGGTTGTATGAAATTCGGTTTCTTTCTTGGGGAGGCTGGCAGTTGGTTTGGGACTTTCCCTGGGTGGGAGAGCAGATGACTAGAGTCTTGTGCCCCCAAACTCAGGGAAATACAATCTTTATAGTGGTGTCTGTGGAGAAACTAGTGAAATCTCTGAGGCCTCCAGATGAAGCTGAAATGAGATGAGCCTCAAATTTGAACTTAGCCTCAAAACCTACAATGGGATTTAATAACAACTTTAAGCCTAACCCAAATTTAACCTCAACCCAAATCACAGCTCACACTTGACCCCAACTGTAATCCTAACCTCAAATCTAATCCCCCAAGTAAAATTTATCCTCTACACTAACCCAACCCTGCTTCTAGGGCTAATCTTGACACCAGCTTAGCTTATCACTTTTTTTTTTTTTTTGAATTGGAGTCTCACTCTGTCATCCAGATTGGAGTGGAGTGGTATGCTCCCGGCCACCGCAGCCTCGACCTACTGGGCTCCGGTGATCCTTATGCCTCAGCCTTCCAAGTAGCTGAAACTACAGGTATGCACTACCATGTCCAGCTAATTTTTGGTTTATTGTAGAGATGAGGTCTCGCCAAGTTGCCCAGGTGGGTCTTGAACCCATGGGCTCAGACAATCCACTTGCCTCAGCCTCCCAAAGTGCTGGGATTACAGGCTGAGCCACTGAGCCCAGCATTATCACTACTTCTAACACTAAACTTAAATCTGACTCTAAATGTAAGTCCAATCTGAGCCACACACCTAAAGTTGAACAATATCTTGCTTTACCCATGATTAATCCATCCCTCCATTTAATAGGTATTTTTTGGGTCCCGACTTTGCACCTGGCACTGTTTTAGGCAGTAGGGACATAGAGGCAAGGCAAGGGAGTCAGACAAGTTACCAGTACTCATGGAGATAGTATTCCAGTGAGATCAGAAGGAAAAGAAATACACTGAAGAAGAAATCTGTACATAGTGCTATGAGAAAATAAGACAGGATGATGTGGTAAGAGTGGCAGAGAGCTATTTTTTGAGTTGGAGTCTCACTGTCCTTCAGGCTGGAGTGCAGTGGAACGCTCACAGCCACTGCAGCCTTGACCTGCTGGGCTCAGGCGATCCTTCCACCTCAGTCTTGCAAGTAGCTGGGACTACGTGGGTGCACCATCATACCTGGCTAATTTTTTGATTTATTGTAGAGATGAGGTCTCACCAAGTTGCCCA
>NW_007253832.1:75418-78277 GCF_000164805.1 Carlito syrichta | reverse complement strand
TCTCTGGGTGCGTGAGTAGCACTGAAGCTGAGACTCAAATGACAAGAAAGAGTGACCAGGTGAAAGTTTGGGAGCAAAACATTCCAGATAAAAGGAAGAGCTACTGTAAAGGCTGAAGGCAGAACTGAGCTGGGGGTATTGAAAACAGAAAGGTCAGTGTGGCTGGAACACAGAGAGACACTGGGAGAGAGGTCAGGAATGAAGTCAGGGGACCAGTCATGCAGGGCCATGCAAGGAAGGGTAAAGTATCTAGTTTATTCACCACGGGAAGCCTTTGCAGGGTGTCAGTGTGTGTGAGCGAGTGTGGGTGTAGAGAGGGAGGCGAGTGGAGGTGACTGGATTTGTTTTTAGATTCTGTGTTTAGAATAGCTGTAGAGGACAAGTTAGGAAGCAGAGGTAGTAATGGTGATGAGAAGATGGTGGCAACTATGGCAATGGAGAGAAGTAGACAAATTTGGGGAATATAAATATTTCAGAGGTAGAATCAACTGATGGATTAATGGATTAATGTGGAGACTGGCAGAGAAGCAGGATTCTGACAGGTGAGAGAAAAAAAGCTCTATTTTGGGTATGTTAAGTCTGTTAGACAGACATGTACAAGGGGACTCCAAAACGAGGAATATTTTTGGAGGGTAGATCCCTTGTAGTGCAGGCTTCACACACTAGGTAAGGATACTAGGAACTCATCAGCACCAGCTAGCATTGTTGTGAGAGGATGCATTTGGCTTCAGTAAAATTTTTTTGGAGATTCTTTAAAAATGTTTGCCCATTTCATGATGGGTGATTTACAAGCACACCTGCCCATAACATGTGTGTTCAGCAGTTTTTGACCAAAAACAGCATGATCCCCATGTCCCACCCTCACTAATCACCCAATCTCGGTTCAAATGACTTTTTTTTGCTTCCCTGGATTAAACAAGTCCTCAAAGAGAAATGTTTTGCTGATGCGGAAGAGGTGAAATAAAAAATGGAAGAAGCACTAAAAGTTATCAAAATTGAGGAACTCAAAAATTATTTTAAGCAGTGGAAAAAGTTTTTTTTTTCCCTTTGAGTAGGAGTCTCACTCTGTCACTCAGGTTGGAGTGCAGAGGCACACTCGTGACCACTGCAGCCTTGACCTGCTGGGCTCAGGCGACCCTTCCACCTCAGCTTTCCAACTAACTGGGACTACAGGTACATACCGCCACATCAGGCTAGTTTTTTATTTATTGTAGGGACAAGGTCTTGCCAAATTGTCCAGATTGGTCTTGAACCCCTGGATTCAGGCAATTCCCTTGCCTCTGCCTCCCAAAGTGCTGGGATTATAGACATACACCACCACACCTGGCTAGAAAAAGTGTCTTGATAGGTGTATTGAATCAAAAGGAGAGTACTTTGAAGGTTACTGAAGTTTAAACACGTAAGAATAAATGCATATTTTTAAAAATAAATAAATTCTGGGGCCTGGGTATGGTAGCTCAAGCCCGTAATCCCAGCACTATGGGAGGCAGAGGTGAGAGGATTGCCTGAGCCCACAGGTTTGAGACCAGCCTGGGCAACTTCGTGAGACCTCACCTCTACAATAAATAACAAAAACTAGCTGGGCGTGGTAGTGCACACCTGTAGTTCTGGCTACTTGGAAGGCTGAAGTGAAAGGATCGCCTGAGCCCAGCAGGTTGATGCTGGGGTGGCTGTGAGCATGCCACTGCACTCCAGTCTGGGCGACAGAGTGAGACTCCAAATAAATAAATAAATAAATAAATAAAATTCTGGGGTTCATTTTGGATCCTCTCATAAGTAGAGATGTCAACTGGTAGTTAGATATATGAGTCTGGATTTCAGGAGCAAGGTAAGAGCTGGTGAAAGAAAACGGCATTGTCAGCATGAAGTAGGTATTTAAAGTCATTAAACTGGTAGAGATACCTTATCTTGTGCATCCCCATAAGACCCTTTCCGGGTAGTATTTGTTTCCTCTCACAATGAATGCAATGCATTTTCCATTCTGAATTCTAGAAGCAAAACCCTTCGGACTTTGTCTTCTCTTGAATTCCCACTGGAATTTAACCTTCTTGCATTCAATTCCCTACCCCACAAGGACGCTTCTACCAACTTATTTCACAATGTTTGATGGAACTCATATATTTAAATCCTCTATTCCATTTTTGAAAGCATCTTCTTTCAGACATGTTGAAATTTGGCTTTCCCCTAATGATGTTGCTCTTCTTTTTGGTGAAGATTGCTCTTTCTTTGACCTCTCCATCACTGAGGGAACGAGGGGCAAGGAGAGAGGTCATCATTCTTTTTACTCTTCCTGCAACATTGATAAACTTCTCTTCCTCTCTGGAAGTCGATGCTTTTTGCATTTGGCATGCTCTTCTTGTCTTCATAGGACAATCTTCTCCATCGACATCTTTACTATGTTCTTAACAACTTCCATATCTCAGTTTTTCTCCATATCTCATCTCCTACCACCATCTTTAGTGACTTCAAAACCACACAGATCAGATGATCCTTACACTCTGGCCTTTTAGCTCTTCATGTTCTCAACTCCACCAGCTTTACAGTCTCTTCTCTGCTACACTTGAGCCACCCATGACTAAGGATGAGTAAACCACCCATGAGTAAGTACCTTGAACCTCTGCATCACTCGCAAGGGCTGTGCTTGAATCAGTTCTTTATTCTTACCAAGGTCTTTGGCTTCTATTTTCCTGGTTTTTCTTGTTCATTTGGTTTAACATGTACTGCATGTTCAACAATTTTAACTATATTTTCATGAGCATTTTAGAATCTCTTACCTGCCTGATGTTCTATTAAGACCTTGAAAGGCCGGGCTCGGTGGCTCAGCCTGTAATCCTGCGCCTTTGGGAGGCTGAGGTGAGT
>NW_007253832.1:67090-74878 GCF_000164805.1 Carlito syrichta | reverse complement strand
ACCCGCAGGCTCAGGCAATACACTCACCTCAGCCTCCCAAAGTGCGGGATTACAGCCTGAGCCACCGAGCCTGGCTGCCACTGCTAATCTTAACCATCTAACCTCAGAGAATCATCAGTGTTTCTGGATAAAACTTGCAATCATTGTCTGTTTCCTCCCCATTATACTCCCGTGGGTGATGTTCTAAATCTCCATGCCTCTTATGCCCTTCACCCTACCTCCTCACTCTCAGCTGCATCATCTATCTTATTGAGCTTAAGACCATCCAAAGTGGCGGTCCTCACTTCCTTCTTTTCTCTTTGCTTTGCTATTTACTTTTCATCTTTCTTTTCCTCTCAATTCACAGTATATTTTCTTCTTTCTAAGACTGGTTCTTTAATTTGCACTCTATCTCATTTCCTCTGTCTTTATAATATTCTTTCCTCCCTTTTTCTTGTATGTTTATATTTATCTATTTATTTTTGAGTAGGAGTCTCACTCTGCCACCCAGGCTGGAGTGCAGTGGCACAATCATGGCCACTGCAGCCTCGACCTGCTGGGCTCAGGTGATCCTTCTACCTCAGCCTTCCAAGTAGCTGGAACCATAGGCATGTGCCACCATGCCTGGCTAATTAAAAAAAAAAAATTATCATAGAGACGAGTTCTCACCAACTTGCCCAGGCTGGTTCTTGTATGCTTAGTATCCTCATCTTTTTGTACACGTTCCCTTCATTTCATGTTCAATTCTGTTTCTGGAAAATAAAAAATCCTTCCCTGAACTATTTTTCCCTCAAATGTTCAGTCCATTTCTCACTTTCCCTTTTCGTGTGATGTCTTAAAAGACTAGCTCCCTTAACTAACCACTTTTTCAGGAACTGGTAAAATTTTCCTCATCTGTAAAATCTGTAGGTAGAACCAAGAGATGATTCTTAGTTATCTTCTCTATTCACCATTCTATGACTTTGCACCCACCACCTCCTTTTCCTCACCTCCCACTCATTCCTCAACCTATGTAAAGTGATTTCTATTCCTCTAGTAAATGGAAACTGTTTTCTCAAAATTTGTAATCATCTAGTTCCTGAACCCATCTTTGCATCACCTACCGGTCTTCTTTGAAGCCTCAGACATGGCTGCCCTGTGTCTACTTGGCATAATCCCCTTCCTTTGCCCTACTTCTCTGACTGCTCCCCCAACCTCTCTCCTTTATTGGTTCTCTTCCTATGACCATCCTCAGGGCAATCCTGGTCACTCCACCCTCTCTCTTGAGGATCCTGTCCACTCAGAGGCTCAACCTCTATTGGAAAGGGAAATCTAATCCTCCAACTCAAACTTCTCTCAAGTTCCAGAACTGCTTGCTGGAAATATCCACCTGAGTGTATGCTAGCACCTCAACCTCAGAGGGCCTTCTTTGAGGCCCTAAGCAGGCACACCTCCCATTATTATGTGTAGTTACTTGTATACTGTCTTACTACTCTCCAAGTTCTATGACAGGACAATGACCTTATCACTTACACCTATGTCTAGCAGTGCCCTGCTCCTAACACGTGTTTAATAACAGTTTATTGTTATCAGTACCAATCTGAAATTGAACTCCTTATCTCTCCCTGCAGCCATGCTCCTTCTACTCGATTTAGGGCATCATCTTTCCAATCTCCTAGACTTAAAACTTGGAGTCATCTGACTGCTTTTTCCCTACTCTCACCATCTAATCAGTTGTCATGTCCCAAAGTTCCCTCAGTTTATAAAATTGATTCCTTCCTTTAGAGCTGTTTGGAGTTATTAGGACTTTAGTAGAAAGTATTAGAGTCAGATGAGTTTAATACTAATTCCACTACTTTTAAGCTGTGTGGCCTTAAGCAAATTACAGTATGTTCATGGGCCTCAATTTTCTCATTTCTATAAGGTGAGAAATTGATCCACAACCCATCTTTTGGACAGATGTCGACAGGATTACAGATATCAGGAAAAGAACTGGCTAACACATCATAGGTATCTAAAAAAATGATAGCTGTTTCCTTCTTTACTTCTTGTCAACTCCTGCAGCACTCTCTTGTTCTCCCTCTTTTTCATAGTTGTCACCAGTGCCACTGCCCACCGGATGAAGTCCAAATCCCTGACCTTGGCATTTGCGGTCCTTTCTTCATTACATGTCCCCTCATACCTGTGCTTCTTTTACCTCAGGACACTCATCTTTTCCGTATGTGCCATGTTTTCTGACTTGTTGGCCTCTGCTCAATCATTTTATTTACCTACGGAAACTTTCCATTCTCTTCCACCCATTGAAATCTTACCTATTCATTACAGACAGTTAAAATGCCCTCTCTCCCTCCTGAGAGCCTCCCCAGGTGTTTTCAGATGGATTTAATCTCCTTTTCTGTATTCACTGTATCTTACTGTAAAGTTTATTTTTTTTTTTGAGTCAGAGTCTTACTCTGTCACCCTGGCTGGAGTGCAGTGGCATGCTCACGACCACTGTGGCCTCAACCTGCTGGGCTCAGGTGATCCTTCCGCCTCAGCCTTCCAAGTAGCTGGAGCCTCAGGCATGTGCCACCACACCTGGCTAATTTCTTGATTTATTGTAGAGATAAGGTTTCATCATGTTGCTCAGGCAGGTCTCGAACCCTTGAGCTCAGGTAATCCTCTGGCCTACACCTTCTAAAATAAGATGCCGGGCACAGGCTTGAGCCACTGTGCCCGGCATCTTATTGTAAAGTTTACTCTGCATTCCTTGAATCAGTTAATCAGGTATGGCTCTGCCTCCCCAGCTGGACTGTAAGCTTCAAGCAGGGTTTGAACGTATCTTTGGGATACCTGATGCTTGCTGACCTATACTGAATAGTCTCCCCAGATCCTTTCCCTAACTTAACCCAAACCTGCCCCAACCCCTGTCCCCAACCGACCTTTCTTATTTACCTATGGAACCTTTCTTATTTACCTATGGAACCATTATCTTTCCCAGTCCTGTTTCTCCAATTGAACCCCAATGCAGCCTCCACTGAAACTGGCTCCTAGTTCTACCTCTCCAGTGTTTCACGGCAAGCACTGAGTCACCCTTGGGGATCCCTGGGCCTCCTCCTTGCCCCCACCATGGTGGACAGGATGCCTGCTGCCAGCCCCAAGGGGTCAGAGGAAGCCAGGGCCTCTAGGGCTCAGTATTTTTATCAGCCTAGGAAACGAGAGACACAGAAGCGGAAATCATGTGGTCAGAGAAAGTGAACAGCCCTTATCGCAGGGGAACCCCCACCAGGGCTGGGGGCCAGATACCAGGGAGGGATGTTGAAAAAAAAGCACGCTGGGGGCTCAGGTAGCAGGGCTTATTTTGCTTTGGCTTTATGTAACTCTTGCAGAAGGGGAAATGATGTGCTTAAAAAACAGAGAAATCTCCTATGTGAAGGAGCAAATTTGAAAACCAAAGTTTTGTCACTTACCTCTCAAGCCCCAGCTTCGAGATCCTAAGCCCAACTCCCCCCAACTCCAAACCTGGGCTCTTTGCATGCCACTTCCGAAATCTCCAGCCTGTGAGAGGAACCGGACGCCAGCCAGGGTCGCTCACAGCTTGAAGTCTTTTCTCTGAATCACAGCAGCTTCCTCTCACAGGATCTTTCTCACCAGCCCTCCCCCTTCTGTCCCCTCAACATCTGCTTGGTCTCTCAGAGGCCTTGAGACTCTTCTTAACTTCAGGCTCTCTGGCTGCTCCGAGGGCCTCACGCTCACCTCATGTTCCCATATTCCCAGAGGCTTGCCCTCCCTGTCCTCAACCACCTTCTGCTTCCATTCCTTGGACTCTCCTGTATAGGCCTGGGCTCGAAATCTGAAAAATATGTTTCCAAGGGATAAGGTTCTCCGACAGACATGTAGCTTGTGCAAACACTAGCGCATGCCTTGTATTCTCTCCTTTCAGTCCTGCCCTTTCTTTTCGCTGAGTTCACCAGTTGTGTGTTGGGGGATGGCAGAAGGGTTTGGTCTGCCATTTCCTATCCTAGTGTCTGGGAAGCTGGAGTGGGAGCCTTCCTCTATGGGATTCCCAGACTCTCTCTCCCTCTACTCCTCAGACCCCCAACCACCTGTTCTTAGAAAAGACATTGCCTGGATACCCAGAGATGAGCTGAGGTTTGGGATGGAAGCAGAAGCTGGAGAAGAGCAGGACTGGGATCCTGGGGGACACGAGATAGGACTGAGAAGCTAGAGGGCAGAGACAGCTGGAGCCAGCAGCCTGGCTGGCCTTGGGTGTGGATCTCTGGTTGCCCAAGAACAGACAACCCAGGTTACATAATTTGGCTCTTTCCGCCTTCTTCCCCTGCTCCTAATTTTAGCAACTGAAATCGCACTCCCCCACAGAGCTCTTCCTCCATCCATTCTGATTCTATCCCCCATTCTCCTCCAACCTCTTCATGGCCCCCCAGCACCAGCTGCCCCCAACTCGGCTCATTCAGTGACTCAGCAAAGGGAAAGCCCTGTGTGTGGGGGGGGGAGGGAGTGTTAAAAGAGGAGGAGGATGTGGTTCAGCTTGGGGAGCTGGGGAGGGGAGAGAAACTGGTTTTGTTCCCCTTTTAGCCTCTGTTCACATCTATTTCTCCAGCCGCAGACTACAGAGTGGACAAGACCCCAGCATAGGGAGTGGAGTGAGACTGCAGGGCAACATGGGCCTTCTTAGGGCTGACCAGAGAATGGGCACAGAGGGGATTCTCATTTTCAGTTGAGGGCACGCATTAGGGTGTACGTGCGTGTTGCAGGTGTGTAGGAGCTGTGGGTTCCGGCAGGCGGGGCGGGAAAGGAGATGTCATGGGTGATGAAAACCACAGCGATGGAAAAAGGCAGAGGAGACACCGGGAGTGAGATGTGGAACTAGGTCTTATTAGGAAATGGTCGAGTCAAGGAGTAGTGGTGGTGGCCCCTACCTCCCACTCCCGCTCGTTACATGTTTCACTCCCACCCCATATCCTCTGCCAAGCAAGCAGCATCTGGCTCTTCCTTGTGGTCCCCATCCTTGACCTTACCCTGCCTTGCCCTGAGGCTACATCCCCAAAGTTTCTTACTCTTTCCCTAAGGTTACTTGAGGGCCTCTGCATGGCGATTCAGAGCCTGAGAAAGGGCCGTCACAGCTCCCATCACGCGGCCCAGCTCCCAGGTCTCAATCTGGCTTCGGAATCGCTGCAGGAAGCGGTCAGGGTGCCAGCGGACCTGCTGGACCCTCAAGTACCTCCTCAGAGCCCCCTGTTCCTCCAAGGGGGGACCCCTGGCTACCAGGGCTGCAGCCATGGCCTCTGGGTCCCCTCCCCCAGGGCAGGGCCAGGGCACATCGCCAAAGCGCCAGAGGCTGCCCCTCCCCGCCCCTCTGGGGTGTTCTGCCCTGGACCCAGCCCTGGCTGGCTCTGGCCCTCGGTCCCCTCGAGCCTCCTGGGCCCTCCTGGCTCGGCTCTCACGCAGTTCTTCCTCCTTGGCCTGGGCTCGCTCTCGGAAGAGTCGCTGCTCTTCCTCCTGCTGTCGCCAGCTCTGACTGGAACCCTCAGCCCGTGGGGGTCGGCAGGATCCCTCTGCTTCCCGCTGTTGCTGCTGGCGCTTCTGGGCATGTTCCTGGGCCAGGCGATCTGCCCAGGCTGAGAAGGACTCAGGTTCCTGGGCCTCATGGGAAGTGTCATCTGTTTGGAAGGGAGGAAAAGGATAGTCAGGGAAAGGCTGTGAAAAGTTGATGGGCCATGAGAAGCAGGGAAGCACAGAGAAAGGGACACAAGAGCCGAGTACGGCACACACATGCTTAGGCTGTAGGAAAGCGGTCAGCAGGGAAGAAGGGCAGCTGTGGATGGCAGTGGACTCCTTACCTTCAAACCTCCCCATGACCTCCTGCCACTCGTCCTCCAGCTCGCCCTGTAGCTTCTGTCTCCATTCCCGCTCCTTGGAAGCTTCATCTTCATCCTCCTCTTCAGCAGAATCCCAGGGGGGTCCCCAGCCCAGAATTTGCCCAGGCGTCTCCCCATCCTTATTCTTTATTCCCATGGCAGAGGGACAGCGACTCAGCAGCGGCAGGAAGAAGTCTGTGTAGGCTGTTGGTGGGAGAGCAGGGAGTAGAAGTTAGCTGGGACTCCCACTCCTCAGCAGGGCCGTCATCTTGAATCGTGCTGGTCACTCACTCCCTTGGTCTTAGAGCAATGGAAGGGTGGCCCACATGGATGCCTCCTGGGTATTAGGAAATAACCATCACTGACAAGTATATACTGATAGTTTACCACATGCATGATAAGCGTGGTAGTTTAAAATATTCTGACTGGCATCTCCACAAACAATTATATTTTAGTGTCCCAAGAGTTCTACTATGTCAAATGACATTTTTCGGCCTGCCTTCAGCCACTAATGCAGTGTCAAAATCTCTTTGACTATGTATTCCATTTTCGGCTTGAATATTGTCACTATTATGTCCCTTATTTTCTCAATGGAAACAATACATCAGATTGGTAAAACATCTGAACTCTCTACTCTGTGCCATTATAAATATACAAATACAAAACGATATTTATCTTTTGATATCATTTTTCAATAAGCTAAGTAAAATAAGTGTTTTCAGGGGAATTTCTCTCAGCCAGCCTTACCAGGGGCTGATGGGAGGTAGATCAGCAACAAGTAAGAGCCTCAGAAATGCTGCCAGCAGCAGAACAAGCTCTTTCCAAATGATTGCTGACCTAGGGCAAGGGCAAGGGGATTGAGTGAGATAGAAGGTCTCACCCAGTGGCTGAGAGAGAACAGGACAATGATGTTCCTGAGTCCCTCCTTTCTGAGTCCTGACCTTGCTATATCCAGCCCAGGGTTAGCCAAATGTCATGCTGCTTGCTTCACTGCAACCCAGGCACTCTGGCCAGGACCACCTGTTGTAGCTACCAACCACGTTACACTCCGGGGGACAGAGGAAGGTGAGGGAAGCAGCCTTCCTTCCTGTGGACCTACTTTATTCCCCCAATAGAGGAGGAAATGGGCTGGCAGTCCTTATATCTTTATTTGGTGGTGCTAGAAAGTACTGTTTACCTGGCAGAAGGACGGGGTGGTAAACAGTTGACCTGTCACTGCCAGGAAGGCAGGAAGACAGAGTAGGCCCAGTCTTGGTTGCCCAAGGTCTGCCACCCCCACCCAAACCATATCAAGATGAGGGGAGGGGCATTTCTCTTTAGTACTGCTGTGATCTAACACAGGACTTCCCAACTTGTTCTACCTAGCAAGTACTTGGTCCTGTCTTTCAAATGCTTAGTCCCAACAGGGCTCGCTGCAGGTGTGAGGGTGGTGAGTCCTTAGGCTTGCATGGAAGGTTTTACACTCATACGTTTTAAGAAGTAGGACCTCCGGTTGGGCTCGGTGGCTCAGCCTGTATGTAATCCCAGCATTTGGGGAGGCCGAGGCGAGTGGATTGCCTAAGCCCACGGGTTCGAGACCAGCCTGGGCATCTTGGTGAAACCTCGTCTCTACAATAATTAAAAAAAAAAATTAGGCGGTTCGTGGTAGCGCACATGTGTAGTTCCGGCTACTTGGAAGGTTGAGGCGGAAGGCTCGCTGGAGCCCAGTGGGTCAATGCTGGGGTGGTGGTGAATGTGCCACTGCACTCCAGCCTGGGTGATGGAATGAGACTCCAACTCAAAAAAAAAAAAGTAGGACCTCCAACTATAAAAACATGTTAAATACAATATAGCACAGACCAATGATGTTTGCTTGTGAAAAAAGCTAATTACAAGCTGGTGTTGGTGGCTCAGCCTGTAATCCCGCGCCTTTGGGAGGCTGAGGTGAGTGGATTGCCTGAGCCCGCGGGTTCGAGACCTGCCTGGGCAGCGA
>NW_007253832.1:65593-66909 GCF_000164805.1 Carlito syrichta | reverse complement strand
GCGGCCACTCACTCCAGTCTGGGCGACAGAGTGAGACTCCAACTCAAAAAAAAAAAGCTAGCTACAAAACTGTAGAGATGATCCATCATAACTGTCTAAAAAAAACACCAAATCCTATGTTTGAAAAAAATATGTAAAAATTAGTCTCTGGGTGGTGGTGGGACTATAGGTAGCTCCCTTCCTCCCGTTTTATTTAATTTATATTTTAACGTGAAAGGGATATCATTAAGTGGAAAGTTTCTTTTATTTTTAAAGAAAGGAGAATATATTTGATAACTATTAGCAACTTGCTTCCACTCCTGTGATCGCTTCCACTCCTGTCTTGGTATATATAAATGCATACATACGACAAATTTATTCAGAGATATGTGACTTCGGCAACTCACTTCTTTCATTCACTACCTCATTTATATTTTTCCATGGGAATTTATACAGTCTACCTCATTGTTTGATGACTGTGTAGTTAGTGTTCCACTGTAAATACGAAACAAATCTCCCCACCTCCAACTGATAGATTTTGTTTCCAAAAATGTTTAGCCTCAAAAATACATCTTTGTGGACTTGTTACAGTATTTCTGTGGGGTAGGTTTTCAGAAGTGGAATTTATGAGTCAAAGAACATGTGCATTTTGCCAATTGCTCTCAAGAAGTCTGTGCCAAGAATATAAAAGTGTGTCTGTGTCTTCCTTTATCAAACCCGAGTATCGTCAACCCTTTTAATTTTGCCAATCTGATAGATTAAAAAATAATTTTATTGATGCTTTCTTTTTTCCTTTTATTCTTTTTCTTTCTTTTTTTTTTTTTTGAGTTGGAGTCTCACTCTGTCACCCAGACTGGAGTGCAGTGGCCGCTCTAGGCCACTGAAGCCTCGACCTACTGGGCTCTGGTGATCCTTCTGCCTCAGCCTTCCAAGTAGTTGGAACTACAGGCGTGCGCTATCATGCCCGGCTAATTTTGATTTATTGTAGAGATGAGGTCTTGCCAAGTTGCCCAGGCTGGTCTCGAAACCTGCCGGCTCAGGCAATCCTTACCTCGGCCTCCCAAAGCGCTGGGATTACAGGCTGAGCTACTGAGCTCGGCCCCTTTCTTCTTTTTCTAGGTTTTTTTGGGGCTCTTTGTATTTCTTTGTAAATGACTTATTCATGTTCTTTGTCTACTTTTTCTCTGGAAATTAGATATTGATATGAGTTCCTTATATAGTATGTTGCATGTGTTACATACATCATAACTATTTTCTTCTCTATGTCTTTTACATTTATTTATTTATTTATTTATTTCTGAGTTGTAGTCTCACTCTGTCGCTCAGACTGGAGTGCA
>NW_007253832.1:63658-65414 GCF_000164805.1 Carlito syrichta | reverse complement strand
GGGTCAGGCAATCCACCCACCTCGGCCTCCCAAAGTGCTGGGATTACAGGCTGAGCCACCGAGCCCAGCCTAAATTTTTTATGTGTTAAATTCGTATCAATATTTTCTTTTTATTTTATTTCATTTTTAGGAAGGCTTTCCCTACCTAAGATGATAATATTTCCTTGTATTTTCTTCTTTATTTCTTTGAGTCAGGGTTTCACTCTGTTGCCCAGGCTGGAGTGCAGTGGCATGTTCATGGCCACCACAGACTTGACTTCCTGGGGTTAGGCGAGCCTCCGTCTCAGTCTTCCATGTAACTAGAACCACAAGTGTGTGCCACCATGCCCAGCTAATTTTTTAATTTATTTTAGAGACGAGGTTGCGCCATGTTGCCTAGGCTGGTCTTGAATCCCTGGGTTCAGGCAATCCTCTCGCCTCAGCCTCCCAAAGTGCTGGGATTATAGGTGTGCGCCATTGCACCTGGCTTCTTCCACTATTTTCACGTAATTTATTTGAGAAAATTTAAAGTTTTAAAAAATTTTAAAAAAGAAATTGAAAAAAATTCAATAAAGTACAAAGTATAGTACAATAAACACCCCATTCCTACCACAGGGTATGTTGATATAATGCCATTTTTACAACATTGCTTTATTTTAAAGAAATAATATTATCAGCTGGGCTCAGTGGCTCAGCCTATAATCCCAGCACTTTGGGAGGCCGAGGTGAGTGGATTGCCAAGGTAAGTTGATTGCTCGAGACCAGCATGGGCAAGTTGGTGAGACCTCATCTCTACAATACATCAAAAATTAGCTGGGCATGGTAGTGCGCCTATAGTTCTGGCTACTTGGAAGGTTGAGGTGGAAGGATCACCGGAGTCTAGCAGGTTGACACTGGGGTGGCCGTGAGCATACCACTGCACTCCAGCCTGGGCGATGGAGTAACTCCAACTTAAAAAAAAAAAAAAAAAAAAGGTTGGGCACAGGGATTCACACCTATACTCAGGATTACCTGAGCCAATGGGTTTGAGACCGTCCTGGGTAACTTGGGAAAATCTTATCTCTACAATAAATCAAAGAATTAGCCAGGTGTGGTGGCGCATGCCTATAGTTCCAGTTATTTAGAAGGCTGAGGCAGGAGGAAGGATTGCCTGAGTCCCGCAGGTCAAGGCTGTGGTGGCTGTGAGTGTGCCACTGTACTCCAGCCTGGGCAACACAGTGAGACTCCAACTCAAAAAAAAAAGAAATAATATCATAGATAAAGCTAAAGTTTTCTTTGATACTGCCTTCTACGTTTCACTCTTTCTCAGGGACAACACTTTCTATAAATTTGGTGTGTGCCTTCCTGTTACATTTAGGTGTTTAATCCATTGGCATTTAGTTTGGAGTTAGATGTTAAGTAGAACTCTATTTTTCCCCCAAATGAGTCAAACGTTCCAACATTGTTTATTAAATAGGTCACCTTTCTCCAGTATTTGAAATATCACTTTTATATCAATTTAGCAATATAAAACATTTCCCAATGTTCTATTTAATTAATATGTTATACTTTCATGCTGGGAAAAATAAATATAAAAAACTTTTTGAACTGGGTTCAGTGGCTCAGCCTGTAATCCTGCACTTTGGGAGGCTGAAGTGAGTGGACTGCCTGAGCCCGTGGGTTCGAGATCCGCCTGGGCAACTTGGAGAGATCTCATTTCTACAATAAATCGAAAAATTAGCCGGGCGTGATAGCGCGTGCCTGTAGTTCCAGCTACTTGGAAGGCTGAGGCAGAAGG
>NW_007253832.1:33190-63432 GCF_000164805.1 Carlito syrichta | reverse complement strand
TGGAGTCTCACTCTGTTGCCCAGACTGGAGTGCAGTGGCACGCTCCTGGCCACCGCAGCCACAACCTGCTGGGCTCCGGCGATCCTTCCACCTCAACCTCCCAAGTAGCTGGAACTACAGGCGTGCACTACCACGCCCGGCTAAATATTTTTATTTATTATAGAGATGAGGTCTCGCCAAGTTGCCCAGGTGGGTCTCAAACCCGCAGGCTCAGGCAATCCACTTGTCTCGGCCTCCCAAAGTGTTGGGATTACAGGCTGAGCCACCGAGCCCGGCCAGAACACATTTAAAAAATGCCAATATCAGAAACTTATATTGAGTAGAAGAATAACTGAGGCTCAAAGGAGGAACAGGTAACAGTGGGTGAGGTGGTCAGAGAAGGCTTCAAGAAGGAAGTGGGGTTTCTGCTAGTCTGAGAGGGGAGGATGCCTCTTAGCAAAATGACAATCAGGTGGAAGGGAAGGCAACAGGCAAGTGATAGGCACGCTCATACATGCATTTGGGGTCACTGAAGGCAGAGTCACAAAGCTGGAGTAATGGCTCTATGGGTGTAGAGTGGAGAGTAAGGCTGGAAAAGCAAAAGGAACATAAACCAGGAGGCTTAGCCACTGTAAAATGGGACTGCAGTCTACCACAGCAGATTAAAGTGGGTGATGGCTGTTAAATGTCTGGTGCTTGTGGGGGTACAGAGCAAAAGTGCAGTGAATGTGCTATTAAAAAAAAAATAAGCTGGGCTTGGTGGCTCAGCCTGTAATACCAGCACTTTGGGAGGCTGAGGTGAGTGGATTGCCTGAGCCCGCGGGTTCGTGACCCGCCTGGGCAACTTGGTGAGGCCTCATCTCTATATAAAATAAAAAATTAGCCGGGTGTGGTAGCACACGCCTGTAGTTTCAGCTACTTGGAAGGCTGAGGTGGAAGGATCGCCAGAGCCCGGCAGGTCGAGGCTGCAGTGGCCGGGAGTGGCCACTGCACTCCAGTCTGGGCGACGGAGTGAGACTCCAACTCAAAAAAAAAAAAAATGGGTTAGGTGCAGTGGCTCACACCTGTAATCCCAGCACTTTGGGAGGTTGAGGCAGGAGGATTGCTTGAGCCCAGGATTTCGAGACCAGCCTAGTCAACACAGCCAAGATCACATCTCTACAAAAGATAAAAAAATTAGCTGGGTGTGGTGGAGCATGTCTGTAGTCCCAGTTACTCAGGAAGTTGAGGCAGAAGGATCACCTGAGCCCAGGAGGTTGAGGATGTGGTAAGCTGTGATTGTGCCACTACACTCCAGCATGGGCAACAGAGTGAGACCCTGACTCCAAAAATAAAAAGGAAATAAAAATAAAAATAAACAATAACAGGCTGGCTTTGGGTTTTATTATTTTTTTAGACTATGAGAAAATGAACTCCTGTTTCTCAATGCTCACTAATTCTGCTATATGTAGAGAATAGTTACTGTCTGACTAAGGAGTTTATACAGGGGTCTCTGACAGCTAGAACTCCTTCCCCGTGAATTGATGATTCTAAAAAGAAGTCTCCCTGCCAGGCTCGGTGGCTCAGCCTGTAATCCCACCCCTTGGGAGGCTGAGGTGAGTGAATTGCTTGAGCTCGCGGGTTTGAGACCCGCCTGGGCAACTTGGCGAGACCTCATCTCTACAATAAATCAAAAAATTAGCCAGGCGTGGTAGCGCATGCCTGTAATTCCAGCTACTTGGAAGGCTGAGGCAGAAGGATTGCTGGAGCCCAGCAGGTTGAGGCTGTGGTGGCCGGGAGCGGCCACAGCACTCCAGTCTGGGCGATGGAGTGAGACTCCAACTCAAAAAAAAAAAAAGAAGTTCCCAAGACTCTAAAAAGCAGGGGCCTTTGGGAGGCTGAGGTGAGTGGATTGCCTGAGCCCGCGGGGTTCGAGACCCGCCCGGGCAACTTGGCAAGACCTCAACTCTACAATAAAATAAAAAAATTAGCTGGGCGTGATAGCACACGCCTGTAGTTCTAGCTTTTTGGAAGGCTGAGGCAGAAGGATCGCTGAAGCCCAGCAGGTCCAGGCTGCGGTGGCCGGGAGGGTGCCACTGCACTCCAGTCTGGGCGATGGAATGAGACTCCAACCCCTCCTCCCACCCCGCCAAAAAAAAGCAGGGGCCATTCATGGTTTCTCATTGAGTATTAACGCAGCCCAGCTACTCCAACATGAACTGGCATATCCTTCAGAACTAACATGAGAACTGGAGGTAAAAACACCCAAAAGGGAATTATGGGTCATTTAATCTGTTCAAACTTCTTTGATTTTACTAAGATACTTTTATTTTACTAAGGCAGGGTAGTCTAAAGAAGCTCGAAGCTGAATGAGATGGGCCTTTTTATCAAGGAGTTAGAAGGCCACCTGGTGGCAGGGCTGGCAGGGGACCAGTCGGGGGGAAAAAAGGCCTGAGAAGACACCAAGTAAAGAATTGAGTGAGGGTCTTCCTTTGGAAGACAATGACCTGACAGCTGTGAGATTTCTTTTTTTTTTTTTTTGAGTTGGAGTCTCACTCTATTGCCTAGGCTGGAGGGCAGTGGCACACTCACGGCCACCGCAGCCTCAGCCTGCTGGGCTCAGGCAATCCTTCCACCTCAGCCTTCCATTTAGCTGGAACTACAGGCATGTGCCACCACGTCTGGCTAATTTTTTGATTTATCACAGAGATGCAGTCTCGCCAAGTTGCCCGGGTTGGTCGCGAACCCGTGAGTTCAGGCAATCCTCTCATCTTGGCCTCCCAAAGTGGTAGAATTATAGGCATGAGCCACTGCTCCCCACCAGCTGTGAGATTTCAAACAAGTTCCTGAATCTCTGGGTCTGCTTTTCTCATCTGTACATGGGACGATACCAATCTCACATGCTTAGAATTCTATGCATGTGAATTCTATGCAAGGAAATACCTTCCACACTATCAGGGGCATTTTTACTACTCAAAAAAGTCTTAATTGGGTAATATAAAAATAAAAATAGCCAGGCTCAGTGGCTCAACCTGTAATCCCGCACCTTTGGGAGGCTGAGGTGAGTGGATTGTCTGACAGGCGAGACCTCATCTCTACAATAAAATAAAAAAATTAGCCGGGCGTGGTAGCGCGCGCCTGTAATTCCGGCTACTCGGAAGGCTGAGGCGGAAGGATCGCCGGAGCCCAGCAGGTCGAGGCTGCGGTGGCCGGGAGCGGCCACTGCACTCCAGCCTGGGCAACAGAATGAGACTCCAACTCAAAAAAATAGAAAATAAAAATAACGTATCACTTAGTGAGTGTTAAAACTGCACCAAATGCTTGCTTCATTTACTGGTCACAGCTCTCATTTTCGAGAGGCAAATTAGGCTCATGGGGTTTGGATGCAGGCTCTGCCTCAGGGTACTCTGCTCTTTTGATTTCTGGCCCCTGCCTTTTACATCAGTTGTTGAGTCAGATGCCTACACTTGGTAAGCCTACTCTTTAAGTTAAAAAAAAAAAAAAAAAAGAATATGCCAGCCCATCTGAGGTACGTTAAGGGAAAATTTTAAAAAACAGCGATTTCCAGCCAGGCGCAATTACAAGATCATGCTTATAACCCCAGCACTTTGGGAGGCTAAGGCAAGTGGATTGCTTGAGCCCAGGAGTTTGAAACCAGTCTGGGCAACATAGCGAGACTGTGTTTCTTCAAAAACAAACAAAATAACAAAGACACCAACAGAGATTTCTAACCATAATATGGAGAAGGATTTTTGGGGGAGAGGGACTTTCTGTGTACTTGGGGAGCTGGAGCATGGTAATAGCAGCAAACAAACTGAGTTAGGGTTGTTCATCCCACCTAGAGGTTTTCCTCTAATGTTCTTAGTCTAAAAGGAAATCTCGAATGGGAAAGAAGGTTTTATCTTTTATTTTAGTAAAGAGGTTTATACATCTACAGAGCTGCTTCCACTGTCACTATAATAACAACAAGTTCCACATCAAATCCTTCAGTTTCAAAGGGTTTTCAGAGCTCAGATGTTTTGAGGATTTGATAGAACTTATCCAAAAGTACACTGACTGTATATTAGGCAGTCCAGGAGGGCTTGGGCAGCCCCAATAACCAACCTGGGCAGCTCCAATAACCAAACACATGAATGTTTCTGCAGTGAAATATATGAATATTGCCATCTGGAGGATAAAAACAACCCAGAAAGCCTCACTTTATAGTTCAGGCTAGGATTGTGTCACCAAATGAGTTTTGGTGGTAAGAATGATGAAAAATGTTTGGTTCTCAGAGTGTTTTTGAGTTGAATTGAGAGTAAGGGAGTAGGGACCTGTTAATAACAACAATAGGAACTAACAATTGCCAGCATCTACCAAGTGCTGACTTCGTGCCAGATGTTGATTCTCAAAACATTTACGTCACAGCATGGGTACTCTAAATATGGGCACAATTACTGTATAACTATACTGCATAACACAAGACAATGTTCTTAAGAGCATGGACACGCTAGCTAGGCTGTTTAGGTTCTCTGCTCAAAGTTAGCTGTGTAACTTTGGCAAATGACTTAACTTCTCCATGCCCTGTTTCCTCACCTGGGAAATGGGGAATAATATCACTATTTACCTCATAAGATTGTTGTGAGAATTAAGTGAGTTACTTTGTGAGAAGTATAAGGGCTGTTATTTATTTATTTATTTTTTGAGTTGGAGTCTCACTCTGTCACCCAGACTGGAGTGCAGTGGCATGCTCCTGGCCACCGCAGCCTTGACCTGCTGGGCTCCAGCAATCCTTCTGCCTCAGCCTTCCAAGTCACTGGAACTACTGGCGCACGCTATGACGCCCGGCTAATTTTTTGATTTATTGTAGAGATGAGGTCTTGCCAAGTTACCCAGGCGGGTCTCGAACCTGCGGGCTCAGGCAATCCACTCACCTCAGCCTCCCAAGGCGCGGGATTACAGGCTGAGCCACCGAGCCTGGCTAGGGGCTGTTATTATTTTGTTTAATTCCTCACATGGGCAAACCAAGCCTCAGGGAAATTTATTAACTTGCCCAAGAATACACAGCTATTAAATGTGGAGTTGGGATTTGAACCCAGGCAATCCAATTCCAGAGCCTACCTTCTATGCTACTTTTTGCAATACAGGCAAACAACCAGTCAAGAAACAAAATAGCTACTAATCTAGGCAGATGTGAAATTTGAAGACCAGTTGCTGTTTCGGGAATGTTGGGTTCTTTAGACAATAATAGCTCAGTAATGTAAAGGCACAAATGACAGCTATTCCAACTTGGCTAATTCCTTCCCTAGATCCAAGTGATGGAATAACTAGTTTATTTCTCAACTATAGGTTGGCTTTCATTTCAGATCTGGCCAGCTGCTCATGAACTTGTTTCCCACTGGGCAGACTCACCATCTGGGCCCTGGCGGGCAGCAGCATGCAGCGCTGTGTCCCCATGGCGGTCCTGGTGGGCAGGGTCAGCCCCCAGCCGAAGCAGCAGGCACAGGGCAGGGGCATCGTGGCGGGCACAGGCCCGGTGCAGTGGTGGGGGCTGCCCAGCATCTACATCAAGGCCTGGGTGTCTCTGGAGGAGGGCTTGGGCCCGGACCAGCCGACCTGCAGACAAATAACGACGGAAGCGACGCTCTCTGCGTTGGCGGCGGGAAGTGGAGGCCATGGAACTCTTGGGCTGAGGAAGAAGGACAAAAAAGGCAGCAGTCAGGACCCCAGCCTTGGCTGGTGCTTCCTCCATCTCTCACATTCTCTCGTTTCTCCCTTTGATCTCTCCTTCCTTCTAATGTCTTCAGCAAGAGATGAGGCCTATTCTAAGCCTGATGCCTTACCAGATGATAGATTTGAAGGGGAGCTGCGGTCATAGATTTAATTTTTTTAATGTAAAATTTGAGAAAAGGAAAAATAATTGCTTTAAGGCTCATGAGCCCAGGTAAAATTTTTAAAATTTTTAATAAAGATCTTTACAAAAAACAACCCAACAGGGCCTGATGGGGAAAATTTTTATCAGCAGAATATTGAGTTTATAAAAGTCACAGATAATTTCAAATAATGATCTAGAAATTGAATATAATGTACCCGGCAGACAGATGTAGAGGCTTCTCCCTCTGGGATCTGGGGGGAGGGGTTACTCATTAGACCTGCCCCCGCCCCCCCAAGTACCCCCAGAGCTGTAGGCCGGAGGCCTGTGTTTAAGACGCTCGGAGAAGGGAGGCGGGTAGGGCGGAGACACTCCAAGCTGCCGGAAATGGCGCAAACAGAGAGGCAACTGAAGGGCGGAAATGAACTGTAAGGTACATTACCGGAAGTTGTTCCGCCCCGACAGGGTCGTTTCTCGGTCGGCCACCGGGGGAAACCTAGGGCACTTAAGAAAAAAGGTCCGCCTGAAACCGGAAGTCTGAACGAGAGGGTAGGAAAAGGAGGCAAGGGGAGGGCAGGGAGAAAAAAGGGTTGTTTGGAGGTTTATTCTCGTCTTCCCTAACTAGGCGATAAGAGGAGGTGGTTCAGCGGTGGACGAAAAGACGAGAGAGAGAAAACAGCGGACATAAAGACAGGATAAAGAGCACAATGAAAATGGAATGTAAAACAAAAACCACAGTGAGGCCAAGAACAGGGACGGATCAAAAAAGATTAAAAAAAAAATACAGGGGTTTACCCATTTCGGCCCCCTCCTCTCTTTTTCTAGAGAGCTTAGTTGCTTAATAAACTCCTTTAAAAAACAGACTAAAAAACATGAAATTATCGTAGGACAGGGCAAGTGAAATGGATGCAGAAATTTGGATTTGAGAAACATGTAGAAAAAGATGGAGGTGGAAACGGGGGTTGGGGTTGGAGTTGGGAGAGAAGGGAGAGGGAGCGAGGGAGGGGGGGAGAGAGAGAGAAATTAAGTGAAGCCAAGAATGCTCTCTTCCCGGCACACGCTGCATGATGACACCCTTACCTTTCACCCCCATTATCAACCCCTATGCCTCCTTCTCTGAAACCATCAATCAAGTTCCCCTCCCACTCCAATGCTCTTTCCCTCTTGCTCCGCCTCATCCCTAGACCTTTCCGACTGGAAAGACTGCACCTGTTGTTAGCCGGCATTTTTGATCTGGTCTCTGCTGCTCCCAGGCGGCCCCTTTGGGTACTGCCTGAATACAAGGAGGGAGAAGAGGACCAGTCATCAATGAGAGGATCAGATTGGGGGAGAAACCCGGTGCAGAAGGCTGTGTGAAAAGGGGAGCACTAAGACCCAGGAGTAGTGAAGGACTGCAGTAACGAGCTGGAGGACCAGGAGAAGTAGGCGGTGGGGGTGGGAGCCATCTGGTACCTGGGTAGCATTCGAAACTGCATCGGCCATAACAAGAGAAATGGCCAGTCAGTCCCAGGGTATCCAGCAGCTTCTGCAAGCTGAGAAGCGGGCGGCTGAGAAGGTGGCAGATGCCAGAAAGAGTGAGTCTCCTCTTTCCTCCCCTAGGAGTCTGGAAAGAAAATTTGGAGTTTAGGACAGCAAACATTTGAGGCCTTAGGAAAACCTAAGGCTGGTGCAGAGAGAGAGAAAGAGAGAGAGCTGAGGGCTGGAGGCAGGTTAGGAGGGAAGAAATGGGTGGGCATTAGAATCTAGCACCTGGTTGGCTGAGAGAGGCCAGAATAACTTTCTAGAAGGAACTGACCCTTACTACCACGGTTTTTGGTGGGTTCCACTCCCACCCACTGTCCTTTCTTCTACCTCCAGGGAAGGCCCGACGACTGAAGCAGGCAAAAGAGGAGGCACAGATGGAGGTGGAGCAATACCGCAGAGAGCGAGAGCAGGAATTCCAGAGCAAGCAGCAGGCGGTGAGTTGTGGGGAAGTTAGGATGGGACCCCTGGTGCAAGTTGGTGTGTGTGTCTGTTGAGGTGTGTATATGTGACTCAACAAGAAAATAAGGCTGTAGCCGGAGGTGGTGGCTCACACCTGTAATCCCAGCACTTTGGGAGGTGAAGGCGAGTGGATTGCCTGAGTTCAGGGGTTTGAGACCAGCCTGGGCAACTTAGTGAGACCTCGTCCCTACAATAAATAAATTTTAAAAAATTAGCTGGGCGTTGTGGTGTGTGCCTGTATTTCCAGCTACTTGGGAGACTGAGTCAGAAGGATCCTCTGAGCTCAGCAGGTTGAGGCTTCGGTGGCTGTGAGCATGCCAGCACCCTCCAGCCTGGGCAACAGAGTGAGACTGACTAAAAAAAAAATTAATTAAAAAAAGAAAATAAGGCTGTAGAAGAATAAGGGGACTCTGGCAGGAACTACAACATTAGTAAAGCCTTGTAGCAGGGAGGGAATTGCCACAGTCTGTGTAAAGTATTTTAACGTTTATGTGGAATATAATGTTTGAGGTGGAAGGCAGAGTTTTATGGTCATGGGTGGTGAGATGGTGGGAATTTTGCACTGTTTTAGGTTGAAGTTGCATGTCAGGTCTAAGAGGAAAGGGGATTGTGTTGATCACTTTGGTGCCTGGATAGTCTGGGGATGGGGGTAGTTTATGAGAGGGGCTTTTCTTCTAGGCTCTGCTCCAGGATCTTTCCCTCCACATGCCTGGACGCTTGTCTCTCTGTTTCCTCTTTTTCTTTTCTCTCTTTCACCCTTTCCCCACCCCCCAGGCCATGGGCTCCCAGGGGAACCTGTCTGCTGAGGTGGAGCAGGCTACAAGGCGCCAGGTGCAGGGTATGCAGAGCTCCCAACAGAGAAACCGAGAGCGTGTCCTGGCCCAGCTTCTTGGCATGGTTTGCAACGTCAGGCCCCAGGTTCACCCCAACTACCGGATTGCTGCCTAGGACCCACTGTAGGGCCTGACTCCTTCTGCTGGTTCCCTTCCTCAAAGAAACCCTTCAGCCGAAATCACCTCCTACTATCATCCTTTTCTCCTTTTTAGTCCCTGGAAATACTGGGAGGCAGGATCCAATAATTGTCCTATGAAACTTATAAATATCCTGCTCAAACCTGAATCTCTTTGTTGTTCTTGAAGCCTCACTAGGCCCTCCTAAACTCCCAAGTCATTCTCACCCAAAACTTCTGTGAATTTTGTAACATGAGAAAGTAGGGACATGGAAGGTACCTTGACTTCAGAGGCTGGCAGATTTTGGTCCCTCTCCTGACCCTGCCACTTGCTGGCTGTGCAACCAGGACAAGCTACTTAGCATGGTAGCCTCAATGTCCTCTGTGAAACTGAAATAATAATAATGCCTGCCATGTGAGAGGTTGCTGTAATGATTAGGAATCATTCTGTAAAGAGCCTAGCATGGTTCCTACAATGTAGTAGCTGTGATTCAATAAAGGGAAACCCTGTGATATTATTACTACTCCATGCTCATTGGCCAAAATGTATATAGCTGTTTCCTAACTTCCATCCGTGGCTCTCTAATTCCAGTTATTCATTCTGTGCTAGTAATTCTCTGAAGAATTGGTTCTTCCTCCATCTCTTTTCCCAGAGATCTTATAATCCCTTAAAAGATAAAATGATGATCTCACATAGCCCCTCTATTATAATTCCAGATAGATACTTCATCTTGTAGCCCCTCTTTTTGTTTCTCTTATACTGATCTTTATTGGATTTTCCTTTTTTCCTATTTTCCCAAAGACCCGTCAGTTGCCCACTGCTTCCTAAGATCTAAAGTGATGCAGTATCCCCTCATATGCATGGCCTTCCTTTCCACGTCCTTGGCATCTTACTTTCCCTTTGTAACAATAAAAAAGTATCAATAAAATAATTATGGGCAAATAAATTGGTGAGTTGAAGCAGCCTTCTTTTGCCTCATTATTTCTCATTTTCAGTCACTCTCTTGTTCTTTGTTTACATATTACCCGAACAGCCCAAACAGCTATCATTTGAAACATGCTGGAGAAACAAGAGCAAGCAATACTTTATTATTTCTCTAAAGTGAGAAACATGAGGTTCCTCATTTGGGAACCTGAGGATTATAGATGGCAACTGTATAGAAAAGGTGGAGTGTAGGAACAAGTACAGTAGTCCTTGTCCCCTTGCCTTGCTATGTTGTTCCTCATAGCACTTATTGCTACTTGACATTGTATTTGTCTTTATGTGCTGTTTCCTGTTACGTAAACCTCTGTGGGGACAGGGCTGTTCCCTGCTGTGTCCCCAGATCCTGGGATACCAGTTGACACAGGGTAGGCAATCGATAAATACTGTTGAATAAATTAAAGGATGCTTAGGGTTAGGAAAACAGCCCTTCTGTGACACCATCGTTGAAACAGTTATTTCTCTTTGCTACCGAAGACAAGCTTGCTTCACCAAGGACTTGAACCAATGAGGTAATCCTTAGTGTGTTTATTAACCAGATTCTTTATGCAGGGAGGTAGGGTTCAATAGAGAATTAGAGGTGTTTACATCCTGGCTGTCATCTCACTAGCTGTATTATTATATTATTATTTTTCCAAGACTTTTCCTGCCATGTTTGTCATTTTTATTAAGCAGCAGGGCATCACGTCTGACTTCTGCAGCATCTCAAAGAGGGGTAAGTCAAATATTTCATTCAGGAAAAAAAATATCCAGGCTTAACAATGGGGTGGGGCTAAAAACATTCTGCTCGAATTAACAGTATTTATTGAATGCTGTATGACCCTCAAGCCCTTCTTTCTATCTATCTATTTTGGTGGCAGCGGTGGGATCTTTCTATTTTAACACTTGGGGCAGAATCCAGACCCCCGTCTCCCACTCGGTGGATTCAGATTCACTTTCCTCACTCACACTGGTCCAAGGGCATCAGCAACCTCGGCCAGCAACATTTAGGGTAAATGCCGCCCGCCGTCCCCACGGCTGGGAAAGGGTCAGGACAGGATCCTTGAGCTCAGCTCACTTTCGTTCCCAGAGACTTGCCTCCTCCCTCCCCTCAGCTCTGCCCGCTGTTTCCTAGCGCGAGCCCCTGGGCTCGCAGGTCACCTTGACTACCGAGCCAAGGACCCCGTGGGAACTCAGCCCCTGCCACCGTCGTTCCTCGCCCGTCCGTGGAGGGGTGCCTAGAGAAAAGGCCTGAGTGGCAAAAACCTAAACGAAGACGTGAGGGGCGTGGAGAAGAGTAGGACAAAACAAGAAAGATACGGTGGGAGGAGGTATTAGTTTCATTTATGCTTCTCGATACTGGCTGTAGCGGAGAAGTTAGAAGTGGTTTTTAAAAAATTTCAGACAGGCACTTTCCAAAGGCAATTCCCGGAGCGCGCGGCTTTGTAGAACGGCGGAAGGTCCCGCTTCCGGCCCTTTGCGCCTGCGCTCTGGCAGTCGAGAAGGCGGGAGGCCGGGAACCGGAAGTGAAGGCAGATTCCCTCCTTCGTCGCTGTTGCTGCCGCCATACGCGCTCGCCCTGCCTAGGTAAGCTTCGGCCTTCGCTGCTATCCGTTTCCATCTGCGCGTCTCCTTACCCATCTTATCACATGGACTCCTGATACCCCTTTCGTAGACGGTGTTCTGGTCGCTGGGGCCTAGTTAGGTCCTTATTTCCGTGGTTTGCATCCCTTTCGAGAGCAAAGAGCTCCCTGGGGGAGTAGGGGAAGCCGGGGTGGGGGGGTCCAATCCAAGATGGTGTCTCTGGCGCCATTGTGCTCCCTTTGCTCCCTGC
This sequence comes from Carlito syrichta, assembly GCF_000164805.1. Classification (NCBI taxonomy): domain Eukaryota; kingdom Metazoa; phylum Chordata; class Mammalia; order Primates; family Tarsiidae; genus Carlito; species Carlito syrichta. Next base: position 51,896 of record NW_007253832.1, on the reverse strand, counting down.
TCTTCTAGTTGATCCCTCGCATAACGAAGGCCCCGGCGTCAACGAGAGGCGGCGCTAGCCGTTCCTTGGTCCTGGGCATTTGCAGAGGGCGGGGCTCTTCTCACCTTCGCTCCCAGATCGCTTTCTCGGCTCGCGGTGGGATTAGGCAGAGGAGGAGCCGGTTTCTGGACCCAGTTGGACTACTCTCTCCTCGACTTGCCCGACCTTATTTGGGGCGCTTTCCAAGTGTTTACGAGTGGTGTAATTGTGTGTTTCTCAAAAAGTAGTCTCACCTGAATGGTGCAAGTGATGTGAGATTATTTAGTAATCTAATAGCGGGGGAATGCCTCTTTTTTCCCCCTTTACTTACAATGCGTTTTCTCAACCATTGTAAGGTGGAGAGGTGGAATTTTTTTTTTTTTTTTTTTGGGACCGAGCCATTTCCTGTTTTAACACTCTCCACCCCAGCATTAATTGCACTGGGATTTCTTAAGCAACGGAAGGCGGGAGGGCACTGAAGAGTATGAAGCTGAGAGCTGTGGGAGGTGGACGGCAGCCGCATGATGTTTTCATCTTGAAAAGTGAGCGCCTTGCGCAGTGCTGACCTTAATCTATCACCCTTGACTGATGGCTGTTGAATTGGGGACCCACACCGTGGATCTTCCTTTGAAGATTTTTCAGAACTGTCTTTATCTCCATGTTCCACTCCCCTAGGTCATTAGTCATGGTCTTTTCATTATCAGTTTTTTTCTGTTCGCTATAGTTACATACAGATCAGGAATTTATAAGTTTTTCCCCTTCCAACTTTCTGGTGCTCTGATGCTAATCTTGTTGGGAATGTGTGTCCTAACCAGTTGCCCTGGGACTGCTTTTTCTATTTTGTTATATTTGCTTTTCGGTTTTATGTTTTGTATCTCTCTTTTCTTTCCAGATAAACGTTTGTTAATTTAGGGAAAGTGGGAACAGTGTGGGGATGGAAAAGAGGTGGTAAAGTCTCTGCTTAATGAGTGATTAGTCTTCTATTTTTTTTCCCCCTAGCTCTTCTATCAGAAACCAGTATCTTTTGTTGTTCATCAAACTCTCCCTCTTCCCCCTTGTTTTCACCTATTCTGGGAGAACCCATTCAGGACCCCCTTACCTTTCCCCCCCTGGCCGGCCCAGTTATGGCAGAGAACGATGTGGACAATGAGCTTTTGGACTATGAAGACGATGAGGTGGAAACAGCAGCTGGGGGAGATGGGGCTGAGGCCCCTGCCAAAAAGGATGTCAAGGGCTCCTATGTCTCCATCCACAGCTCTGGCTTTCGTGACTTCCTGCTCAAACCAGAGTTGCTCCGGGCCATTGTTGACTGTGGCTTTGAGCATCCATCAGAAGGTAAATTTTCTATTGAACATAGAGTCCTCATTAAGCTCTTTAAGGATACAAGAAATAAATGGTTTCGTCGTTCCTTAGGTGGTAAGGATTTATATTTAGAATAGATCAGGAAATAAGGAAGTATCAGAAAATAATTTTAGTGGTAAGAGGAGTTTTATGTAGGCTTATTCTTTCATTTGTGATAAGCAACTTACAGGTCTGCCATTCATTCTTGTGACTGGCTTTTCTCTTGTCTGCCTGTTTTTTTTTTTTTTTTGAGTTGGAGTCTCACTCTGTCACCCAGACTGGAGTGCAGTGGCCGCTCCCGGCCACCACAGCCTCGACCTGCTGGGTTCTGGCGATCTTTCCGCCTCAGCCTTCCAAGTAGCTGGAACTACAGGCGCGCGCTACCACACCCGGCTGATTTTTTAATTTATTGTAGAGATGAGGTCTCGCTGCCCAGGCGGGTCTCGAACCCGCGGGTTCAGGCAATCCACTCACCTCAGCCTCCCAAAGGCGCGGGATTACAGGCTGAGCCACCGAGCCCAGCTGTCTGCCTGTTTTTAATTTTGTCATTTGACTTCTAATTTTAAGATTCCAGAAAGGACCTAGTTGGACTCTGTTTGGCCAGGCCAACTCTGGTTTCTGAAAACCTCCTATGACTGGTTTAAAAATGACTGGCTTCTGGGTCAGGTGCCTATCCTTCATTTTGTTAGTCATTGCATGGTTATGTGACCCAAGGTTATGTGACCATGCAACCACTGACAAAATGGTTAGTACAGCAAGCACTCAGATATCATGGATTGTTATGGGTGAAAGAACATAAGGACAGAACTAGGAGCACTGAAGTTGAGCTGTTGGTAGATGCAAGGTGGTTGTTAGCACGACTGGGCAGTCCTGGATCTGGAGGAGGCCTAAAGCTGAACGGTACTAGGAGAGTCTAATTTTGCAGTGAATGTAATTGGGGGAGCAGAGAGATAGAAATGGTCTGGAAGTTCACAAGAACCAGGTAAATACCGTACTTTGAGAATTGATTGGTGAGAAATGGGTTTTGCGTGGTAAGAAAGGTAGAGTTATCTGGATACTAAAGTCTCATTTCTTTTTTTTTTCCTTTTAGTCCAGCATGAGTGCATCCCTCAGGCCATTCTGGGAATGGATGTCCTGTGTCAGGCCAAGTCAGGCATGGGGAAAACAGCAGTATTTGTGCTGGCCACATTGCAACAGCTGGAGCCAGTTACTGGGCAGGTATACTTGGGAAAAGTGCTGGGGAAGGCATTTTGGTTGGGAATATTTGGGAAGGCTGTTTTTGTTCTAACTGCATGATGCTATTAGAGCCGTAAGCATATCTCGCTAAGGTAATCTCTGTCACTCTTGACAACCTGACAGCCATGGAGAATGTTCCATAGAAAGTATGGGATTAATGATTTAGATCAGCAGTCTCCATTGGTCTTGTGGAAGCAGTTTTTCCATGGTGGGGGGAGTACGGTTTTGGGATGATTCAAGTGTGTAACATTTATTGTGTGCTTTATTTTTATCATTACATTGTTATCTGTAATGAAATAATTGTGCAACTCACTGTAAAAACGTGGACAGAAGTGGTAAATAAAATAATGGGCAGGCCATGAGTGGACTAAAGTAAGTGTCGGATCCTAACTTAAAGCCTCCCACCGTATGCAGCTGTACAATTGAAGTACATCAACTCACTTGCCACTCATGGATAGAGTTTCGATATGAGTCTGTAAGCAATTGATTTATTATGGTCTCTGCTCAAATTATCAAATTTTACAGCTAATGTTAATCCGTATTTGCAGCTGGCCACCAGTGCTAGCAACACCACCTCAGTTCCACCTCAGATCATCAGGCATCAGATTCTCACAAGGAGTGCTCAACCTAGATGTCTTGCATGTGCACTTCACAGATAGGGCTCCTGCTCTTATGAGAATCTAATGCCACTGCTGATCTGACAGGAGGCAGAGCTCATGCTAGCAATGGGGGAGCGGCTGTAAATACAAATGACACGAAGCTTTGTTTGCTTGCCTGCTGCTCACCTCCTGCTGTGCAGCCCAGTTTTTAAACAGGCCATGGACCTTGTACTGGTCCTGTTCCATGGCCCGGGGTTTGGGGACCCCTTATTTAGATCACAGAATTGAAGTTACTTATCTGCCAGGTGTACATTTATGACAATTACTCAGAGGATAATGCAGGGATATACTTACTATGTCTGTCTCCATCTGCTTCCTGCCCAAGGTGTCTGTGCTGGTGATGTGTCATACTCGGGAGCTGGCTTTTCAGATTAGCAAGGAATATGAGCGCTTCTCTAAATATATGCCCAATGTGAAGGTGAGTCAAGGTAGAGACCTGGTCTGGCAAGTTGGGGGCGTCAGAAACTTGTAGGTCAGCAGTCTTTATGTCCTACAGATGTTAAACACCTGTTGTACCTTGTTGTACATATAACTTGTAGTAAGTTCTTGCAAACACAAGAGATTTTACTAAAATGTGGACCTCATTTGGATATGCATTATAATTTCAGAGATGGTGTTTTTAATTATGGAGAAGATTAGCTTGCCTTGGTTTTAGCACAGGTATGATAAATATGCCTATGTAGCAGGAAAATTCATGATTGGGCTGTGGATAATGCTTACCACAAGACAACCTTTTTCTTGTTTATTCTTTTTTTTTTTTTTTTTTTTGAGTTGCCAGGCTGGATGGAGTGCAGTGGCATGCTCATGGCCACTGTAACCTCGACCTGCTGGGCTCAGGTGATCCTTCCGCCTCAGCCTTCCAGGTAGCTGGAACTATAAGCATGCATCACCACGCCCAGGGGATGTTTTGATTCATTGTAGAGAGGAGTTGCCCAGGCTGGTCTAGAATCCCTGGGCTCAGGCAGTCCTCTCATCTCCACCTACCAAAGTGCTGGTATTATAGGCGTGAGCCACTGTATCTGGCCAGTCTTTTTTTTTTTTTTTTTTACAAACTTTGAGTTATATCATTGTACTTCGTTTGACAATTTGAGAATTTTGGGGTGTGTGGCAAGAGAAAGCTAGAAACTCTAAAACACCTCCAGTATTAGTATGTGAATTTTGAGGATTCTTTAAAATGGTGGAAAGTGGAAAGCTATCTGAGGGCCACAGGCAGTTGGTTTGTTTTCTGTTATATAAACTTGATAGTCATGATGTGAAGGTTTCCATACCAGTAATTCAGCATCATTTGGGGACATGTTGGAGATACAGATTATATTAGTTCTATCCTAGACCTATTATTATGAATATCCGTTCTAACAGGAACCCTGTGTGATTGGAGCTTGAGAAGCACTCATGTATATAATCCTATCTTCCTAGTTAAGAAGGGGCGAAAAGCAGTAATTTTGTTCAGATCTGTTATTTATTACTTTATATTTTGGAGGAACTAGGAACTAGGGCTTGAGTTATAGCCCGAAATTGAAAATAATCTCTTAAAAGCTAAGTAGTAAGAGTAGTATCTGTGCATGGTAAAATTCTTAAATAATTTAGAAAGACTTACAGTGAAAAGATTTGTGTTCTCCCTTCCCTAATCTTGTTTCACAGATGGTAATCACTTTTTTCCCTAGTTTTGTGTTACCAAGTATTAGGCACTGTTTTCTCAGTTTGCCAATTATAGACCTTTTTGACTTGTTTTCATGAGACGTTTGGCTTGTTTATAGCATTTCTCTCATTGTTTGAAAACTGTATCTTTTTTAATATGATCTGTAGGCCATGTATGTGTATGTATTCATGGTGTTATATGTTATATATGTTATTATATGTGTGTTATGTATGTTATATATGTATTCATGGTGTTATATATATATGTCGTTGCTAGTCAGTATAAAAACAGTATATTTTCTGTCCTTTCACCAAGTAGTCTTATCTGTAGGTTGATTCTAAAAGTTGAATACTAGGAGAGAATTTACATTGTTACAACTATGGAAACATTAATTATTGAGCTCTGTAGTGAGCTAGTATTGTATTCCTCTTTTGTGGGTCCAGCTCATTATCCTTGTGTCACTCAAAAGAGGATGTTCTTGGTGTCAAGATCATCATTCTTTTTTTTTTTTGAGCTGGGGTCTTACTTTCCTGCCCAGGCTGGTGTGCGGTGGCACAGTCATGGCTCACTGCAGCCTTGACCCTCCTAGACCCAAGCAGTCACCCTGCCTCAGCCTCTCAAGTAGCTGGGACTACAGGCATATACCACCATGCCTGGCTAGTTTTTTTTATTTTTTGTAGAGACAAGTTCTCACTATGTTGCCTAGGCTGGTCTTTATTTATTCTTAACTTTTCCTTAGTACTCAAAATTGTGTTATAATTACTTGTTGAAGAGGCCAGGCCAGTTCTGCAGAATATCCCACTCTGAATTCGTCTGGTTAGTCTGTCATGATGGTGTTTTTTTTGTTTTGTTTTGTTTTGTTTTTTGAGTTGGTGTCTCACTCTGTCGCCCAGACTGGAATGCAGTGGTGTTCCCGGCCACTGCAGCCTCGACCTGCTGGGCTCTGGCGATCCTTCCGCCTCAGCCTTCCAAGTAGCTGGAATTACAGGCACGCGCTACCATGCCAGGCTGATTTTTTAATTTATTGTAGAGATAAGGTCTCGCCAAGTTGTCCAGGCGGGTCTCGAGCATGCAGGCTCAGGCAATCCACTCACCTCAGCCTCCCAAAGCGTAGGATTACAGGCTGAACCACCGAGCCCGGCTGTGTTTTTTTTTAACATTCGAAAATATAGCTTATTTAGAAAGTAAATTAGAGAAAAGAGAGGAGATGTACCTCCCCGAGGTAGGGGAGGGGGCCAAAGCTTAAGCAAGGCAATGGCTCCATTATGTTGTTTAGTGTGCTCTTTTCTCTCAGTATTTCCTGTAAATTGGAATTTATATTTGAAAGCTTAACTGATTTAAGTTAAACCTTTTTTTGGCAGGAATCTTTCATAGGTGATGCTGTATGTAGTGTTACACCACAAATCTAGTTGACCCATTATTAGTGATTTTAGATTTATCAGAATTAGAGTCATGACTAATTCTAAGCCTGATTACTTGATTGTTCTTGTCCCTTTTGAAACTAGAAAGTTTAAGGTTTGTGATCAGTTAGGAAAACTTGATGTTTCAGGTGCTTTGTGTGGTACTTAACACTCCTCTGGTGATTTCTTGCTGTTTTTATTTGTTGGAGTCTCACTCCATTGCCCAAATTGGAGTGCAGTGGCACACTCACAGCCACCCAGCGTCAACCTGCTGGGCTCAGGTGATCCTTCTGTCTCAGCCTTCCAGGTAGCTGGAACTATAGGTGTGTGCTACCACGCCTGGCTAATTTTTTGATTTATTGTATAGATGAGGTCTTGCCAAGTTACCGGGCTGATCTCGAACCAGCGGGCTCAGGCAATCCACCCACCTTGGCCTCCCAAAGTGTTGGGATTACTGGCTGAGCCACCAAACCCGGCTACTTTTGTTTCTTAACCTCAATGTCTGGTGAGGAACATAAGCATTTTAGATTAGGTGACCTCTGAAGATCCTTTTAGTTCTGAAATGGACTGAGAATTGGTTTAGTTCAACTAAAAGAGTGAAAACTCTTTCCTTCCTTGTGAAACTCTTTTTCTCCTTACTTGGCAGGTTGCTGTGTTTTTTGGTGGTCTGTCTATCAAGAAAGATGAAGAGGTGCTGAAGAAGAACTGCCCGCATATCGTCGTGGGGACTCCTGGCCGGATCCTAGCCCTGGCTCGAAATAAGAGCCTCAACCTCAAACACATTAAACACTTTATTTTGGATGAATGTGATAAGATGCTTGAACAGCTCGGTGAGTGACAGTGCTGGGACTGGGCTAGTGGTCTGGGGAGTTGCCCTTTGGAGCCAAATGATGCTTATTTGATACAGGAGCACTTGCAGTGCAAGGACGACTCTTATCTATCACCCATGACTGATGGCTCTGTGTTCCCTGGTTGGACTTTTGTTATGCTTTTAAGCAGCCTTGGTGATCAGGGAGAAAGGTGTCATCTCTCATTTTTCTATGATAGCTGTTTCCTTACCTTTGAGAGTAGAGGACTTTGGTAGTCTTAGATGTAAGTCACCACTACTTTCCTTAATTGATTTTTACACTGGAAGGCATAGAGGATTTACTGAACTGAAGGTGAGGACGGTCTACCCTTCTGGCATCCCCAGCACACACAGCATCTGTGATGAGAATTTATAGTTGAGTAGGTTTCTAGGTTTAGTGTTGGGATTAATGTGGAGACTGGGAGTTTGTGTGGCGTTATATTTTAGTGTGCCAAGTGGGTTTAATAAAGGATGATTTTCTATAAGAACCAAATATTGATGAATGAAAGAAAGAGAATGAACATAGCTCCAGAGAGAAGTCATTCCAAATAATCTTTGGTGATTCATTATGGTGAGCTTTAGAGTGGGTTGAAGGTAGAGATGTCATATTTGCATGGCTGGCTAGGAAGGTGTGTTCCAGAGGCAGCATAGAGTGGACTCTGATGTCTAGAATGTGATATAGGCTCGATATTTGTAGACTACTGGAGGCTGGGGCTTGAGGAGAGGAGTTGGGACAAAGGCCTATAAAGCATTTTTTAAAAACCTCACCCTGTGAGTCTCTGCAGTGGGCTTTATCCCCATTTTGGGGTTTCAGCCTGGTTAGAACACACAGAGCTGGAGCTTGATGCCATATCTTTATTCCAAATTTGTTGCTCTTTCCATTGTGCTACTACTATGGATTTGATCCTATAGTGGTTGGAGAAGGAGTAGTAGAGAGAACTGAGGTCATCTTTCTCTGAAGTGACTCCCTTGCTTACCCATTTCCAGCAGTCTTCATCTCACTGGGAAGTCTGCTTCTGCTCTTTGTTTATCACTGGTGCTTATTTTTTCTTACACCTTTTTCCTTGTTTTTGCAGACATGCGTCGGGATGTCCAGGAAATTTTTCGCATGACCCCCCACGAGAAGCAGGTCATGATGTTCAGTGCTACCTTGAGCAAAGAGATCCGTCCAGTCTGCCGCAAGTTCATGCAAGATGTAAATACCCTTCTACCTTCTCTCCCTCCACTCCCCACCCGCTGCCTCCTTCCCCTCCTCGCCCTCTTCCTCCAGACTCCCTTGTCCTTCAAGCGCCAAGAAGGGAGCTTGTGCCCATCTGGGAGTGATGACTCCTTGAAGAGACACATAGAAGCAGAGACAGCTAGTGTTAGGATCTGCGCGGGTGCCAGGGAAACTCCGGAAGACTTGGTCGGGTTAACGTGAGAGCGGGTAGTGTTCGACTTTTTAAAAAAAATCACAGCATTTTTGAACCTCTTCTCCCTTTGGGGGAGGGCAGAATTTTCTGCCCTACCACCCACCCATCGTCTTTTACATGCCCCCTACAGCCACGCATCCTCAAGGTGGCATCGAGCATACAACTGGAGTCTTCTGCTCACCAAAACTCATACTTCCCGGTGGCAGGAGAGCAAGAGAGGGACAGACAGATGGCAGGGCATGTCCAAAGAAGAGCAAACAGCACAAATCAGTCCTCCCCCTCCCCACCTCCAGGGGTGGGGGCCGTTGGCACCTCAGTCCCCGTCCCCTACTCCATCCTGCCCGAACCTCCTTGCACCCATCCGGAACCTCGGTTGATGTGAGCCGGCAACAGAGAAGCACCGTGGCGCGGCGAGGAATGTGGACGGCACCCAGCGGTGGATGGCGGCAGCGGAGGCCGCGGGGAAACCTGACCAGGAAGCCGAGGACCAAACCAGCCTCTTTTTCCGTTCCCGGTTTTTTTCCTGAATCCAACGCGTGCCGTGCCCCGTTTCCCCCCATTTGTGTTGGGGAGGGGTGTCCTGAATGGGGTGGTAGATTTTCTTTTTTTCTTTAAAACATTTTTTTTTTAATACTCAGGAGAGGGATATGGGAAAGGTAAAGGGGATGTAACCAGGTGGGTGTTAGAGTTTGGGGCTAGGTGGGACCCATTATATAAGCAGTGGAGTGTGTTCCTCCCCTCCCTGCAGTTCTCCTTCCTATGGGATGAGTCTATCTTTAGCTGTACTTGGGGCCAGAACTAGATTTGAAGGAGGCCATGGAACTTCTCTTTAGAGAGCCTGCCTTGCTAGCCTGCCTTCTGGGGTTAAGTTTCTTGTTTTCTCCTTTGATGCACACACATCCTTTCCCATCCTGGCCCTTGGCCCTTCATGTTAACTATGCCCCCTAAGATAGTATGAAGAGTGTTAGGAAAGTTGGGCTTTGGAGTTGTGTCAGTATCTGTCTTTGTATACTATATTCCTGCCCTTCAAGGGTTTTTTTGTTTTATAATTTTAAAGACGAGTGTGGCCAGGTGTGGTGGTATGCGCCTTAGTCACAGTTTGCGGGGCTGAGGCAGGAGGATCCCTTGAGCCCAGGAGTTCAAGGCTATAGTGTATTATGATTGTCCCTGTGAATAGTCACTGCACTCCAGCCTGGGCAACATAGCAAGACCCCATCTTTAAGGAAAAAAAAAAACAATGAAGTCTGCTCTGAATTTGTTTTGTAACACCAACTTATTGATGACTTCCTTGTAAGCCTGTAGATGGTTTGACTTTTAGTCCAGAGACCAATCTTAAACTATTTCTGTTGTGGTCTGAGGACAAATTGTTACTCATCTTGAGTAATTTTTGCTTCTCCTTAACTCGCTTTTTGACTGTGTCTATTGTTGACCTTAAAGGTATTCACTTTTCTAACATGCTGAGATTCTCTTAGTTGTGCCAGGCATGGTGGCTCATGCCTATAATCCCAGTACTTTGGAAAGCTAGGGTCGGAGGATCACTTGAGGCCAGGAGTTTGAGGTCAGCCTGGGCAACATAAGGAGGTCTTGCTCTACAAAAAATAAAATAAAGCTGGGTGTGGTAGCTCACGCCTGTAATCCCAGTAATTTTGGGAGGCTGAGGCAAGAGGATTGTCCGAGCCCAGGAGTTTGGCACAAGCCTGGACAACATGGTGAAGCCTTGTCTCTGCAATAAATAAAAAAATTAGCTGGGCATGGTAGTACGTATCTGTAGTCCCAGCTACTTGGAAGGCTGAGCGGAAGGATCACCTGAGCCCAGCAGGTCCAGGCTGCAGTAGCCAATATCGTGCCACTGCATTCTAGTTTGGGTGACAGAGTGAGACTCCAACTCAAAAAAAAAAAAATTTTTTTTTTTTAGTTGAACTAGGAGAATCAAATGGAGCAGTCCTTGTCCTCTCCCCATTTTTTTTTAAAAAACCAACTCTGATGGAGTTATTCTGACTTTGAGTCACTGTTTCCCATAATTTCCCAGATGTTGAGAATCATCTCCCATTGTTTTCTTTCCTCCACCACCTCCATTTGAGGTAATGGCATCTTGCTATTGGGTGGTTTCACTGCTCCTTAACTTCTTTTGCAGTTTTCTTTCTCATGGCAGTTTTCATTTGGGCAGTCCTGAAATCCAACTGATAGGAAGGAAATTAGATCTAATGGGAAACGGACCACAGTAAAATGTGGATATTTTTGGGGATGGGGTGGGGTTTTCAATTTTCTCACTTCTCCCCATCCCCCCATGGGGTGTATTGGAGATCAACTTCCTCCCCCCCCCCAGGTTTAACCCCCCCACTCTGCCCTCCTCCCGTTCCCTACCCCCTTCCTCCCCCCCAGCCAATGGAGATCTTCGTGGATGATGAGACGAAGTTGACGCTGCATGGGTTGCAGCAGTACTACGTGAAACTGAAGGACAACGAGAAGAACCGGAAGCTCTTTGACCTTCTGGATGTTCTTGAGTTCAACCAGGTCAGTTGTTCAGTGTCCAGTAGGGGGATGAGCATTGGAGCACTCCAGCTGTAGCAGAAACTTGTGTATTAAGTATCTTTTTACTGTGTATTAATCACATATGATGGAGTGATGAGAATATAAATGTCTTTAGGGCTGAGCTTGAGCAAGGTGGGAGTTGCCTTTCTTTTCCATGACTAGCATAGATACATCCTCAGTAGAAACCTTAATGAAAATTAACTTCAAAAAGTAAAATCTTTGAAGGATTTTAGTAAGTTTGTAAAAATCCTGAACTTTTTTGGGCATGTTAGGGTTCGTGAATGTTTTTTTCTTCTAGTACTACTTAAAGAGAAGCATTTCATCGGTATATTTATGAGTGGTATTTGCACAGTAAACTACTTTATAGAATTAAGATAGGTTTCCTAGGTTTAATGTTTTGGTGAATAGGAATATCAGTCATGGACTTTTCAGACCTTAGCTCTACTTATCACTTTTTCATTAGATAACCTAACCCTTGTCTCCTAACATGCCTAGCAGTTTTTGTTAAACAGATCTCTGTACCTTCTTAGAGGCCAGCTTGCTTAGGAAAAATCAGAGCTGAGAGGAAGTTTTATTTAGAGCAGAGGAAATACGCAGTGGGGAGTAAGAGGGATGAAGAGAAATTTCTAAGAGTATACTTACTGGAAGCTCTTTCCTCCCATATAATCTCTCATACTGTACCCACATTCTCCCATTCACCACCCCTTCACCCTTCCAGGTGGTGATTTTTGTGAAGTCTGTGCAGCGGTGCATTGCCCTGGCCCAGCTTCTGGTGGAGCAGAACTTCCCAGCCATTGCCATCCACCGTGGGATGCCCCAGGAGGAGAGGTGAGTTGGAGATGGGGATGATGTTTTGTGTAATTGGGAGGAAAGGAGACCACATTGAAAGAAGGGAATCTCAACATTTTTTGAAATTTCCTTTCTCACAAAGGCTTTCTCGGTATCAGCAGTTTAAAGATTTCCAACGACGAATTCTTGTGGCTACCAACCTATTTGGCCGAGGCATGGACATTGAACGGGTGAACATTGCCTTTAACTATGACATGCCTGAGGATTCTGACACATACCTGCATCGGGTAAGCCCCATACTCATAAGGACACCCCATTTTCCCCATCCCTTTATTATCTCTGTTTTTTTCTTTTTGAGTTGGAGTCTTACTCTGTCACCCAGACTGGAGTGCTGTGGCATGCTCCCAGCCACCGCAGCCTCAGCCTGCTGGGCTCCGGTGATCCTTCTGCGTAGCCAGAACTACAGACGTGGCCTACCACGCCCAGCTAATTTTTGATTTATTGTAGAGACGAGGTCTTGCCAGGTTGCTCAGGTGGGTCTCAAACCCGTGGGCTCAGGCAGTCCACTTGCCTCGGCCTCCCAAAGTGCTGGAATTACAGAAGCTCGGCCTTCTGTGTTTTTTCCTACTTATTTCTTCATCCCTGCCTCTGGGCATCTTTCCACTTTGGGGTCTTCTAGTGCTATCCTCTGTCTCCTTTCAGGTGGCCAGAGCAGGCCGGTTCGGTACTAAGGGCTTGGCCATCACGTTTGTGTCAGATGAGAATGACGCCAAGATCCTCAATGATGTGCAGGATCGCTTTGAGGTCAATATTAGTGAGCTGCCTGATGAGATAGACATCTCCTCCTACAGTAAGTATTGATCCCATGAAACCTTTTCGGTCTCCTTTGTTTCTTAGTGTATTTGTCTTAAATCCCATCATGTAAGTAATGGACATCTAATGCATAGTGAACACTGGACCAGTGCCTGCTCCCCTTGTCTTTGATGCTGTGTTAGATGTTTTGTTGCCCTTACATGGAGCCTCACTCACTCCCCACCCTGAAGTCTGTCCTCTGAACCCACACAATACACCAGTATGTACATGAATGCGTGTGTGTTTCCTGCTTTGTTCGTTCCTCTTCATGCCTTATTCTGACTGTGCCATGTTTTCTCCTTAGTTGAACAGACACGGTAGAGGACTCGTCCATTCTGGAATGTGATGGTCTGTCCTTCAAGAGAGGATACCCGGTGTGGGGGTGAAGGAGACACTACTGCCACCACCCCTGACAGCCCCCACCCCCCACCCCATGGCTTCCTTCTTTTGCATCACCACCACTCCTAAACCCCCATTCCTGATTGACAAGTTTTTTTTAACAAAACTAAAAATGAAACACATTCGTGTCTGTGGTATCTGTAAGTGCTTTGTCCTTTTATTGTATTTGGGATGAGATTATTTTAGGGCAGGATCCAGAGTAAATTTCAGAGGACTGTACTGAGGACAATGGGTGGGGTCAAAGGAGGGGTGGGACTAAGTCTACAGAGCCTGGGCTCTCCACTACCCTTCATTTCTGGCCCCTTGTGGAGGTTTCCTGGGAGAGGCTGGGATGTTTCTGATCCAAGGGTTTCTGAGGGTGGTGTGCAGTATTTCCAGTGCTGGAGGATGATGTGGGACTTGGTGGGAAGCTTAGGTGTCTCCTCCCAGGCTCTCTCGGTGTCTCCTCATCTGTTCCTTCAGCTTCTGAATTTTGAGCACCAGGGCCTGGGCTTCCCAGGCTCCCTCCTGCCCTTCCAGCAGGGCCTGGTACAGCTCCAGCTGCTGCTCTAGCAACTCCTCAGCTTGGGCTAGCTCAGCTGGCCGAGGACCCTGGTGGGGGTGGGGTGGGGAGGAAGCATCAGTTAAGATGGGGAGGGGAGGCTGAGCCCCTGGGAGCTGTGTGCCAGGATATGAGTGGAAGTGTGGAATTCCATCTTCCCTTTGCCTTTTTTGGCTCCACTGGTTTAAGTCCCTCTGTACCGAGAAACCCAGGTGTTTTCCCCCCCAGCCCTAATCATAGGCATAGGCTTTTCGAAGGCAGATAGAAATTGCTGGCCCAGGGGCTATAACTGGACTCCTTGAACAAAAATACGGGGTCACTGGAAAGGACTGACTGTTTCTCCCCACTAAGAAATAATTAACTATAAGATGAGGGGGAATTCCTCTTCAAGGACTTTGTGGACTGTACTGTGTAGTGGGGGAGGGTAGGGGAGAGCGATCCTTGAGGGCTGGGCTGGGGTGGGGGTGGGCAGTAGCCTGGAGATGAGAGCTGGAACTAGGCAAGCTGAGGGGGTGAGGGGTGGTTCAGGGTGGGATTGAGAGTTTCCTCCCACCCCTGTTACAAATTTCTCTTAGGCCCTCCCTATCTACCCTTGGGGCCACTTACCTTGGGGGCTGATCCCATCTTCCCACTGCCCCTGGAGCTGGTCTCTTCTGTACTTGGCTTGGGGTTTTGAGAATAGCACCCCCGGGATCCCTGAGGTACCAAGGACCAGGATGGCAGAAGGAGGCGAAGACAACAGCACCGAGAGAGCCAGGGCAGAGGGAGCACCATGGTGAGTGAGGCAGAGAGTTGTCTGAGCCGCCCAACAGCCACCAGGAACTGGCCCTCTCCAGGCCTTGGCCTCGCTTCAGTGCCCAGCCCTGCCCAGGCTCCCGCCCCTGCCCTGTTGCCCCCACCATCCTCTCAGCCTGGCCCCAGTCATAGTTCAGAACAACTGTTAACTGATGTGAAGAATGTTCCTGCGAGTTTAGGCAGAACTTGCTTTAGATTGCTTTGCCCTGCCTGCCACAGGTCTTGTCTGTTTTTCTTAGCACCAACCCTCTTCCTTCTTCCTTTCTTCTCTGCAGATAGGACTGTCATCCCTCGCTTGCAGATGAGAAAACTGGCTCAGATGGTTCTATTTCTCACTCACTCATCGGGCAAGCATCTGTTGGGGTCAGCTCTGGGCCAGATGTGCTCAGGGCTCCACAACTGGTTGATGGCAGAGCCTGGAAGGGTTCATGTCTAGGGGTTCACCTGACTTGGAAGCTCATACTGACCTTGCTTAAGTACCAATTTCCCCTTTCCAGGCATCCCTTTTTATTGTGTTTTCCTTTAGTGCTCTTTGCAGACACTATATATTTTTTTAATTGAAGGTTTGTGGCAACCCCGTGTCAAGTAGGTCTTTTGGCACCATTTTTTCCTTTTTTTTCTTGAGTTGGAGTCTCATTCTGTCCCCCAGGCTAGAGTGCAGTGGCGCACTCAGGGCCACCGCAACCTTGACCTGCTGGGCTCAGGTGATCCTTCTGCCTCAGCCTTCTGAATAGCTGGAAATATAGGCACCATGCCCAGCTAATTTTTGTTTTATTGTAGAGATGAGGTCTCGCCAAGTTGCCCAGGCTGGTTTCAAACCCGTGGGCTCAGGCAATCCTCTCACCTTGGCCTCCCAAAGTGCTGGGATTATGGGCATGAACCACTGCACCCAGCCCGTTTTTTTCAATAGCATGTGCTCACTTTATGTCTCTGTGTCTCATTTTGGTAATTCTCAGAATACTTCTGACTTTTCCATTAGAGCTGATATGGTGACCTGTGATTGGTAATTTTAAATTTATTTTTAATTTTTATTTTTTGGAGATAGAGTCTTGCTTTGCCACCCAGGCTTAAATGCAAGTGGTGTGATTATAGCTCACTGTAGCCTTGAATTCCTGGGCTCAAGTGAGCCTCCTGCCTCAGCCTCTTAACAGCTGGGACCACATGCACCACCACACTTGGCTAATTTTTTTGTAGAGATGGGATCTTGCTGTGGTGCCCAGGTTGGTCTTGAATTCCTGGCCTCAAGCAATCCTTTTGCTTTGTCTTCCCAAAGTGTTGGGATGATTATAGGGGTGACCCATCATGCCTGGCCATCAATTATTTTTGAAGTAACTATTATAATTGTTTTGGAGTGCCATGAACCATACCCTTGTAAGATGGTGAACTTAATTGATAAATGTGTGTGTTGTGCCTGTTGTAGCAACTAGCCTTTCCCCGATTCACTCCATCTCTTCAGGCCTCCCTATTCCCTGAGACTCAACAATTTAAAGTTAGGTCAATTACAGTGACCCTTTTAAGTGTTCAAGTGAAAGGAATAGTCAATCCACGCAGCAAACTTTGTTGTCTTATTTTAAGAAATTGACACAGCCACCTTCAGCAACCATTACCCTGATCAGTCAGCAGTCATCAACATTGAGACAAGACCCTCACCAGCAAAAAGATTGTGATTAGCTGAAGCCTCAGATGATTGTTAGCATTTTCTAGCAATAATATGTTTTAAAATATGTACATAGTTTTTAAATACATGATGCATTTAAATACATGATGTTTGTTTACAGTATAGCGTAAACATAACTTTTATATGCACCGGGAAACCAAAAATTTTGTGTAGCTTGTTCTGGTGTGTCTGGAATCAAACTTTCAATATCTCTGAGGTATGCCTGTAATTTTCCTTTTCCTTCTTCTTGCTGGCCCAGAATTACCTTGCGTCTTGTCCCAGTTTTGTCCTGCATGCTGTAGGGGCTGCCTTCTCTGGCAGTTCTGGGCACTTTGTATCCCTTGTAGCCTGGCTCCTGACAACATGGGTACAGGTGTCAAGTTCTGTTGCACTAGTGAGCCTCCCTCCACACCTCCTGAACTAGAACCAAAGCCCTGTCCACATGCTGTGCATGTGTGAGCCTGTGTGCATATATGTCAGCTTCCTATAGGACATTCTGAAGGGTTGTCCTGATGTGACTGGAAAGCATGACCACAGACCTGTGGGCAGAGGTAGCTCAGAAGGCAATAGATAGTCCCAATTTTGATTATCTGTGAAAAGGAAGGTCCTCAGATAGATAGAAAACCATGCCTCAGAAGGAAGGATTGCAAGAGATTGGAGACCTAACCAGCTTGCTGTCTGGGATATCACTCTGGATGGAAGGGAAGATGGCCTCTGCCATCGTGTAGTGGCCTGTGAACCAGCAGGGAGACCTTCCTAGAGGTCTGGTTCTCAAAGTTGCTGAAGCACCTTTATATGAAACCAAAGACCTCACATTCCCCATTAGCTGACTTGTTCTCACTTTTCAGTGAAAAAAGAACCCAGAACCTTTTATTTTATTTTTTGAGTAGAAGTCTCACTCTCACCCAGGCTGGAGTACAGTGGCACACTCATGGCCACCGCAGCCTTGACTTGCTGGGCTCACATGATCCTTCTGCCTCAGCCTTCCAAGTAGCTAGAACTACAGGTATGTGCCACTACACCTTGGTTAATTTTTTGCCATATTGTATAAACGAAGTCTCTCCAAGTTGCCCAGGCTGGTCACAGACCCCTGGGCTCAGGCAATCCCTCTCGCCTCAGCCTCACAAAGTGCTGGGGTTACAGGCATGAGCCACTGCACCCAGCAACACCAGAACTTTTAAAAGAGGAGAGGGGCTTTCCTTTTTGTAACAGGGTCATGTGTGACTCATACTTGAATTGCAATGTGTACACTGTTTAAAGTCTTAATTATTGCCAGGCTCTGTGGCTCAACCTGAAATCCCAGTGCTTTGGGAGGCCGAGGTGAGTGAATTGCCTGAGTCCGCGGATTCGAGACCCGCCTGGGCAACTTGGCGAGACCTCGTCTCTACAATAAAAAAACGAGCCCGGCGTGGTAGCATGCACCTGTAGTTCCTGCTACTTGGAAGGCTGAGGTGGAAGATTCGCCAGAGCCCAGCAGGTCCAGGCTGCAGTGGCCGGAAGTGGCCACTGCACTCCAGTCTGGGTGACAGAGTGAGACTCCAACTAAAAAAAAAAAAAAAGTCTTCTTTGTTAGAAACTACTGTTATTACAGATATGTGGGACTATACATTATAAGGTTAAACAACCCACAGTCAATTACCATTTAAGCTAAATCAGCTACATTTATAAATTAAAAACAAGATTAGCAGCTATTTAGGAAAAAGACAAAAGAGAGTTCTGCAAGATAATCCAAATGATACACTAATAACAATTCTTCATTAAGATGACTTTTCAAGCCGGGCTTGGTGGCTCAGCTGTAATCCCGCGCCTTTGGGAGGCTGAGGTGAGTGGATTGCCTGAGCCGCGGGTTTGAAACCCGCCTGGGCAGTGAGACCTCATCTCTACAATAAATCAAAAAATCAGCCGGGCGTGGTAGCGCATGCCTGTAATTCCGGCTAATTGGAAGGCTGAGGCGGCAGGATCGCTGGAGCCCAGCAGGTCGAGGCAGCGGTGGCCGGGAGCGGCCACTGCACTCCAGTCTGGGCGACAGAGTGAAACTCTAACTCAAAAAAAAAGATGACTTTTCAACCATCTGAGTTTCTCCTTTAGATCATTAACTCCCAAATGGACTAACCTCCAATAATTTACAATAGGTGGTCCTAAGATATAAATAAAATAGAATCTGTGAATTTTGGCTTTGTTTCTCTGTGAGAACTTAAGAAAGTGCTGGACTTTGTGTCAGTTCAAATATATTGGATGAGCTGTGGATCTCGTAATCATGGAAGTGAAGAAATGAAGAGAAATATACATCAACCAGATTCTTCAGTGATATAGTTTGTCCTCCCAAACTCATGTTGAAATTTAACTGCTATTCTGATGATGTTAAGAGGTAGGACCTTTAAGAGTTGATTAGGTTGAATGGATTAATGCCATTGTTGTGGGAGTGAGCTCCTGATAAAAAGTATAAGTTTGGAGCCAGGCTCGGTGGCTCAACCTGTAATCCCGCGCCTTGGGAGGCTGAGGTGAGTGGAGGATTGCCTGAGCCTGCCTGGGCAACTTGGTGAGACCTCATCTCTACAATAAATAAAAAAAAAAAAAAATTAGCCGGGC
>NW_007253832.1:29894-33170 GCF_000164805.1 Carlito syrichta | reverse complement strand
GCGTGCCTGTAGTTCCAGCTACTCAGAAGGCTGAGGTGGAAGGATTGCCGGAGTCCAGCAGGTCGAGGCTGCGGTGGCCAGGAGTGGCCACTGCACTCCAGTCTGGGCGACAGAGTGAGACTCCAACTCAAAAAAATATATATAAGTTTGGCCCCTTTGCTCTTTCTACACTTCACCATGGGATGTGTAGAAAGAGCAAGAGTGACACAGGGAGGCACTCACAAGATGTTCATGCCTTGCTCTTGGACTTCTCAGCCTCCAGAACTGTGAGAAATACATTTATTTTCCTTATAAATTCCCCAGTCTGTGATATCCTGATGAAGCAGCAGAAAATGAACCAATACGCCTAGTTTTTTGTCATTATCTATTTTTGCTATTTCTGAGTCTTAATCAAATGAGAATTCCGTGCTGGCCTCTGTAGGAGGAGACTGTCTTCACTCAGGGACAAGCAGGGGATTATAGTCAGTATCATCGTCAAGGTCAAGGGGCTGCAGAGCCCCTTGAGGCCAGGGTGCTGATGGCCCCTTCAATACTACATTCTACCTACCAGGTTGACAGGACCAGGTGACAGACAGGAATCATTGTAGCCTTCATGGGAAAGCCTCATGGAGATGGGCACTAAGGGATATTGAAGTTCACCTGCTAGATTACTATGAGAATTTACTAAATGTCAGAGACTACTGGGCTACTGGGCATTTTTTGTTCCTGTTGCAGGTGATTTTCACAGCCTTTCAAGAGAGCTCTTTATTTTATTTTATTTTATTTTTTTAGGGACAAGGACTTGCTACGCTGTCCCCAGGTTGGTTTTGAACTCCTGGGCTCAAGCAACCCTCTCACCCTGGCCTCCCAAAGTGCTGGGATTATAGGTGTGAGCCACCATGCCCAGCTAAGAGAGCTATTTTCATTTCACTTTTCTTATGTGTGGATATCCAGTTGTTCCAGCACCATTTGTTGAACACTATCTTTTCTCCACTATATTGTTTTTGTTCCTTTGTATGTATTGATGTGGGTTTATTTCTGGCCTCTCTATTGTGTTTCATTGATCTATTTGTCTATTCTTTTGCCAATTACTACACTGTATTTTTATTTATTTATTTATTTGAGTTGGGTCTAACTCTCTTGCCCAGGCTAGAGTGCAGTGGCATGCTCACAGTCAACACAGCCTCGAATTGCTGGGTTCAGGCAATCCTGCCTCAGCCTTTCAAATAGCTGAAATTACAGGTGCAAGCCACCACATCTGGCTAATTTTCTTTTTTTGTGTGTTGGAGTCTCACTTGTCACCCAGACTGGAGTGCAGTGGCCACTCCCGGCCATCACAGCCTCGACCTGCTGGGCTCCGGCGATCCTTCCACCTCAGCCTTCCAAGTAGCCGGAACTACAGGCGTGCACTACCACGCCTGGCTAATTTTTTGATTTATTGTAGAGATGAGGTCTCGCCAAGTTGCCCAGGCTGGTCTTCAACCTCTGCACTCAGGGAATTCTCTTGCCTTGGCCTCCCAAAGTGCTGGGATTACAGGCTTGAGCCACTGCACCCAGCCTTTCACCGTCTTTTAAAAATTAATTTATTTTTATTGACAAACAAAAATTGTGCATATTTATTGTGAACAACATCCTGTATTGATATATATGCATTGTGGAATGGCTAAACCAAGCTATTTGACATATACATTACCTCACATTTTTCTTTTTTGTGGTGGGAATGTGTAAAGTCTGTTCCCTTACAGTTTTGAAATAATATATTGTTATTAAGTTTAGTCACCATAAGGTACAATAACTGATCTCTTGAACTTATTTTTTCTGTATAACTGAAGTTTTGTGTCCTTTGACTAATATCTCCCTAATCCTCCCACCTCCCAGCCCTCTGATAACCACAAGTTTACTCTTAATTTATATGGGTTTGACTTTTTTTACACTCTACATGTAAGTGAGATCGTGTCCTTCTGTGTTCTTGTCTTATTTCACTTAACATAATGTCTTCCAGGTTCATCCATGTTGTTGCAAATGTCAGGATTTCCTTTTATAAGGCCGAATAGTATTCCATTGTGTACATATACAACATTTTCTTTATCCATCCATGTATTGATGGACACTTTAGTTTATTCCATATTTTGGCTATTGAAAATAATGCTGTAACCAGCTACAGTAGCTCCTGTCTGTAATCCCAGCTACCTGAAAGGCTAAAGTAAGAGGATTGCTTGAGGCCAGGAGTTTGAGGCCAGCCTGGGCAGCATAGTGAGACCTCTGTCTTTAAAAAAAGCTGCAGTGAGCATGGGAGTGTAGCTATCTCTTCCACATACTGATTTCATATACTTTGGATATATACTCAGGAGTGGGATTGCTGGATCATATTTTAAAATTGTTTTGAAGTATTTCCATACTGGTTCTCACTGTGTCTATACTAATTAACACTCTGTCTTGATCACTGTAGCTTTACAGAAAATCTTGAAGTCAGGTAGTGGCAGTATTTTGACATTCCCCCCCGCTTCTATATTGTATTGGCTAGGTCTTTCACCTCTCCATATAAACTTTTGAATCAGTTTGTCAATACCCACAAAATAACTTTCTAGCATTTTGACTGAGATTGTATTGATTCTATAGATCATGTTGGAAATAACTGACATATGAACAATTTTGAGTCTTCCTGGCCATGAAATGGAATATCCCTCCATTTATTTAGTTCTTTCATTTACTTTATCAGAGTTTTATACTTTTGTTCATATAGATCTTGTACATACTTTGTTAGATTTGTACCTAAGTATTTCATTTTTGGAGGTGCTAACATAAATGGTACTGCATTTTAAATTTCAAATTGTACATGTTCATAGCTGGTACATAGGAAATTGATTCATTTTGTATATTAACTTTCTAACCTGCAACCTTGCTATATTTGCTTGATAGTTCTAGGACTTTTTTTGTGGATTCCTTCCGATTTTCTGCATAGACATTCGTGTCATCTGTAACACAGAGTTTTATTTCTTCTTTCCCAATGTGTATTACTTTTCATTCTTTCTTGGAAGCTAGAACTTCCAGTATGATGTTGAAAAGGAATGGTGAGAAGGGACATCATTACCTTGTTCCTGTTCTTAGCTGGCAAGCGTCTACTTTCTCATCATTAAGAATTATGTTAACTGTGGGATTTTTGTAGATATTCTTTATCAAGTTGAGGAAGTTACCCTCTATTCCTAGTTTGCTAAGAATTTTAAAAAATCATAGCCGGGCTTGGTGGCTCAGCCTGTAATCCCATGCTTTGGGAGGCTGAGGTGAGTGAATTACCTG
>NW_007253832.1:26173-29730 GCF_000164805.1 Carlito syrichta | reverse complement strand
GTCTGGGGCGACAGAGTGAGACTCCAACTCAAAAAAAAAAAAAAAAAAAATCATGAATGAGTGTTAGATATTGTAAAATGACTTTTCTGCAATTATTGATACGATCATGAGATTTTTCTTCTTTAGCCTGTTGATGTAATGGATTACTTTAACTTGTTTTCAAGTGTTGTACCAACTTTACATACCTGGCATAAATCTCACTTGGTCGTGATGTATTGTTATTTTTTTACATTGTGAAATTGTATTTGCTAATATTTTGTTGAAGATTTTTGCATTTATGTTCATGAGGGATATTGGTCTGTGGTTTTCTTTTTTTGTAAAGTTTCTGGTTGTAGTATTAGGGTAATGTTAGCCTCTTCAAATGAGTTAGAAAGTATTTGCTATGTGTCTTTCTTCTGGAAGAGATTGTAGAAAATTGGTATAATTTTTTCCTTAAATGTTTGGCAGAATTAGTCAGTGAAACCATCTGGGCCTGATACTTTCTGTTTTGGAATGTTATTAATTAATTATTTAATTTCTCTAGTATGTCTATTTCATTTCACTTTTTAAATTTTACCTTTTTAAAATCAAATGCTAGCAGAAAAGTGTGTATATATATATATGTATACACACACACACACACACACACACACACACACACACACACACATACATTTGTATTTTAAAGTTTTTAGGTCAAGGTGAGTTTATTGTCCAGATAGCATAACCTAATTGCATCCAAAACCATTTTCAAATTCATCTTCAAACTAGTCAGAAGAACACATTATTATTTTAAAAAATTGCTTAACACTGAACAGATAAGACCTCTTAACAGGTGGCTAACTATATCATGTCACCAACATAGCCAAAACAACATTTTTGCCATACTTCCTAAAAACCTTTTTGTTTACACTGATCATGCTACTTCAGCACTTTCTAGCATCCTGACCAAATAAACACCCACATCTCTTATAGAGTACATTGTGAGAGAATAACATTGACTTGATATGGCATTTTTAATTAAAATTTTTTTTTTTTGTGGCGATGAAATCTCGCTGTGTGGGCCAAGCTGGTTTTAAACTTCTGGCCTCACTTCACTTTTTTAATTAAAAATTTTGGAGGCCAGGCATGGTGGCTTACGCCTATAATTTCAGCACTTTGGGAGGTCGAGGTTAGAGGATTGCCTGAGCCCACAGGTTTAAGACCAGCCTGGGCAACTTGGCGAGACCTCTTCTCTACAATAAATCAAGAAAAATTAGCCAGGCAAGATGGCGCATGCCTGTAGTGCCAGCTACTTGAAAGGCTGAGGTGGAGGGTCGCCTGAACCCAGTAGGTCGAGACTGCGGTGACTGTGAGCATGCCACTGCACTCCAGCCTGGGCGACAGAGTGAGACTCTGACTCAAAAAAATAAAAAATTTTGGAATGACATTAGATTTAGAGAAGAGTTTCAAAGCTAAAACATAGGATTTTCATATACCCCAACTTTCCTTTTTTCTTTTTCTTTTTTTTTTTTTTGATCAGGGTCTCACTCTATCTCCCAGGCTGGAGTGCAGTGGCATGATCATGGGTCACTGCAGCCTTGACCTCTAGGTTCAGGCAATCCTTCTGCCTCAGCCTCCCAATTAGCTGGGACTTCAGGCACTCACTATCATGCCCAGCTAATTTTTTATTTTTTGTAGAGACAAGGTGTGGCTATGTTGTCTAGGCTGGTCTTGAACTCCTGGCCTCAATCAATCCTCCCACCTTGCCCTCCCAAAATGCTGGTACTACAGGCACACGCCACAATGCTTGGTGAATTTTTTGATTTTTTTGTAGAGATACAGACTTGCTATGTTGCCCAGGTGGCCTTGAATGCTGAGCTTAATCGGCCCTCTTGTCTCAGTCTCCCAGAGTGCTGGGATTACAGGTGTGAGCCACCGTGCCCAGTCCACAGATTTTCTTAACGTTACATCTAACAAAACTATGTCAAGACTAAGAAATAAATAAATTAATATTGGCATAATACTATTAGCTAAACTGTAGACTTTACTTGAATTTCACCAGTTTTCCACTAATGTCCTTTTTCTGCTCCAGGGTCAAAGCAGGGCACATTAATGCATTTAGTGTTTGGGTCTCCCTAGTCTCATCTGATCTATGAGTTTCTCAGCCTTTATCTATTTTCATGACCTTGAAAGTTTTGAAGAATACTGGACAGATAATTTGTAGAATTTCACTCAATTTGTGTTTGTCTTATGTTTTCTCATGCTTAAACTGAGGCTTGGGGTTTAGGGGAATAATATCATAGAGGTGAAGTGCCCTTCTCATCATATCATTTTAGGAGGTGGAAAACATAAACATGATTTTGATTGCTTGGTTAACATGGTGTCTTCCAAGTTTCTCTACAGTAATTTTTCCCTTTTTGCGGGGGGCCAGCCCCTGCAAGTTCTGGGGAGTCCCTTGGAAGATGTGGTGGCGTCGGCGAATCTGTAGGGATAGATATTAAAAGAAAGAAAGATGGAAGGATAGAAATAAAGAGGAAGAAAGAGAAAGAAAGTGGACAACTGTTCGTGAAATGAGCAGAAGCCGTTTATTGAAAGTTACAGCAGGTATTTATCCCCAAATTTTACACAGGCAGTCTCACAAGTCTTTCACGTGCCAGGTGCTTAGGTGTGAGGAGGAACAAACCCCAAGATTGTCTCATTGTTCCCTTTGCTAGTTAATGTTCTTCAAAAGCAGTGTAACAATCCTTATTAGCCTAATGATGCTCTGATAATCAATAACTTCTAGAGCTCACACAAAACCCATGATGACTATCTTAAACTTTACTACTTACACAATGCTACGGAAGCTCTTAATTATAGCTTAAGCCAATTTCCTAAAGAATGTGGCCCAGTCCAAAGATCATGCTGGGCTCTATAGGATGTGGCCCAGTCCAAGGTTCACGGTGGGCCACTTTTTGGAACAATAGACTACATCTCTTAACAAAATGGCTATTCTAAAGTCCTATATATCTATCCTAATTTCTATGAAAGTTTCCAATTCCTAATTCTAATATATAAAGCTGATTAGCAGCAGCAAAGCTTCTAAAACCTAAATGTAAACTGTAAATGTACTAAGGCCAAAACTTCGATAGTAGAAAGTGGAGACAATGAAATTTCTAAAGTTAACTATATTCTTATTAAACCTAAAAATATTATGATTGATTATGTTTGAACTAACATGATTCGTAGCATGACCTATTCTACAATACCTTCTATGAATAAAATAAATTCAATTTCTATAATAGGTAGAAAAAAGACCTTACACTAACTGTAGCTAAAGTCGGCCCAAAAGAATGCAGCCCAGTCCAAAGTACGTGCTGGGCTTTCAGGAATGTGGCCCAGCCCAAACTCTGTGCTGGGCCACTCTCGAAAATCATCTTCACCATTGAAAAGCTGCAAACAGCTCTCCCTAAGTATATACTAATTCTATAAATATTCTTTTAAATCTTATAAAGAAGCTTGTACCATATAAAAGGCTCCCAAATGTGACCTGAATTTGAATTATATCTAATACCTAGGCCGAAACTGCAGTTTATGGGAAACAGGAACAATGGGTT
>NW_007253832.1:0-26153 GCF_000164805.1 Carlito syrichta | reverse complement strand
ATCTCGCTATGTTGCCCAGGCTGGTCTCGAACTTCTGGGCTTAAGCAATCCTCCTGCCTCGGCCTCCCAAAATGCTGAGTTTACAGGCATGAGTCACATGCCTAGCCCCTATCTTATTTCTCAATCCCTTTCCTT
This sequence comes from Carlito syrichta, assembly GCF_000164805.1. NCBI lineage: Eukaryota > Metazoa > Chordata > Mammalia > Primates > Tarsiidae > Carlito > Carlito syrichta. The sequence continues at coordinate 26,018 of NW_007253832.1, read as the reverse complement.
CCAAAATTTCTTTTCATCACACTAAATGCCACTGACGACTTAAATCACCACTCCTATGTCAAAGTGTTTAATCTGTTTGTCTCTCATGGAATGCAATACTGTTTATGACAAGTCCTTCAAGCACAACACTCCTAGTACTGCACAGACTCTGACCCACACCCACCACTGAATTTGGTCTGACCAAGTCTAATAAGGGATCTGCTGGTGTCACCAGATTGCCAAGAGTCCTTGTACAGACATGCACACTTGTCATGATGGTAGCTACTCCTTCTCAACAGCCTCATGGGCCAGAGTTCTGCAGAGTACACACCTTTGCCCAGATGAATCTTTAAAGGGGCAAAGAACCCTTTTCCTGAGTTCTTGTCTTCTCTTCACTCACATTAAGGTAACATATGTTTGTCAGTTGGGTACTCTGAGAAGCAACTTGTGTGTGTGTGTGTGTGTGTGTGTGTGTGTGTGTGTGTGTATGAATGCATGCCCAGTCCAAAGTACGTGCTGGGCTCTCAGGAATGTGGCCCACCCAAAACTCTGTGCTGGGTCACTCTTGATAATCATCTATACCATTGAAAAGCTGAAAACAGCTCTCCATAAGTATATACTAATTCTACAAATATACTTTAAAATCTTATAAAGAGGCTTGTACCGTGTAAAAGGCTCCAAAATGTGACCTGAGTTTGAATTATATCTAATACCTAAGCCGAAACCGCAGTTTACGGGAAACAGGAACAATGGGTTTCTAGAGAGAGCCATGCCTGTCACAGTCACAGAGCCTTCAACTTAGGCCAGCAGAGTTCCTTTAGGTTGTTTGTGCTGCATGGCAAAAGGGGGAGGAAAATGGGGTCTATGGCTCCGGAACACGTCCTAGCGGTCTCGAGGTCCATGGCCCTCCCTGATCCCTAACGCTCAGTGGGCCTCCGTGGCTGGCTCCCAACACCTTTTCATACTCATTCTTTGGAAACAAGTTGGCAAGTCAAGCCCACATTCAAGGTGAGAGAAATTAAGCTCCATCTTCTGGAAGGGAAATTTTCTTCATACAGTTTTTGGAATTTTTCTGCAAGGGAGATTTGTCCCTTCTTCCTCATTTATTTACTTATTCAATCATGTATTTTGCTGGGTGTGGTGGTTCTTGTCTATAATCTCCTTTGGGAAGCTAAGGCCTCTCCACTTTTGGAGGACTGCTTGAACCTAGGAATTCAAAACCAGCCTGGGCAACATAACGAGACTCTGCCTCTACATACAATTAAAAAATTAGCTGAGTGTGATGCGAGTCTGTAGTCCTAGCAATTCCCGAGGTTGAGGCAGGGGGTTCACTTGAGCCCAGGAGTTTGAGTGTAGGGTGAGTTATGAATGCACCACTGCTCTCCAGCCTGGGTGACAGAGTGAGACCTTGTCTCCTAAAAATATTTATTTATTTTACTATGGAATGGATATTTATTTTATATTTTGGGTTATAATCCAATACTATTGTTATTTTGTTGCTCAAATTATTCTAGCTTTGTCTGTAGAGAGAAAGATTAGGTTGACTCCTGTGTTCCTTTGACATGCTCTCATTTTTTGGCAGGAGTTGGGGTGTGGAGGTGCCTACTTCTTTTCTGGTGATACAAGATGTTCTAGACTCTTGCATTTTTTCTATCCCAGCCCTAAAATCATATATTTTTCTTATTTTAAAAATTAATTAATTAATTAATTAATTATTTTTGAGTTGGAGTCTCACTCTTGCCCAGGCTGGAGTGCAGTGGCATATGCACGGCCACACCAGCATTGACCAGCTGAGCTCTGGTGATCCTTCCGCCTCAGCCTACCAAGTAGCCGGAACTACAGGCAGGTGCTACCATGCCCGAATAATTTTTTTGATTTATTGTAGAGACGAGGTCTTGCCAAGTTGCCCCAGTTGGTCTTGAACCTGCAGGCTCAGGCAATCCACTCGCCTTGGCCTCCCAAAGTGCTGGAATTACAGGCTGAGCCACCGAGCCCAGCCTTATTTTTTGTTTTTATTTTTTGATTTGGGTTCTCACTCTGCCGCCCAGGCTGGCGTGCAGTGGCACGATCATGGCCACCACAGCCTCTACCTACTGGGTTCAGGTGATCCTTTTGCCTCAGCCTCCCAAGTAGCTGGGACTATAGGCACATGCCACAGTGACTGGCTAATTTTTCTATTTTTTTTGTAAAGACAGGGTCTCACTTTGTTGCCCAGGCTGGTCTCGAACTCCTGGCCTCAAGCAATTCTTCTGCCTTGGCCTCCCAAAGTGTTGGATTACCGGCATGAGCCACTGCACCTGTCCTAATCAGCTATTTTTCTAAAGAGCCCTGGTACCTTTTGTTGGAACATAGTAAATAGTAACCAAGATCTGGACTTGGGTACTCATTTCACGTTGCTAAGGGGACACAGTTTCCAAGACCTGCTTGCGCTCACACAGGCAAGTAAGTGGTCCTCACTCACCTTAGAGCTTGTTCAGCTTAGCCTTTGACATCTCCCACACAAGAGGTCAGTCCTTCGTGCGTGACTTTATTTTCTAAAGCTTCTGATTTTTCAGTCTGCAGGGCTTAGACACTAGTAATTTATTCCCTAACATTTGGAGACTTTTCTAAAAGACGGATTTCACGTTTTGATAACAAGTTTCACTTACAAAACTAGCCAGAATAGGCAAGAAGAAAAAGCAGAGGGAGGGATCACTTACATTCTTCTTGCATACGAAAAATTTCCCTGTCCCTGCTGCTCTTTCCATGTCCCTGGGCCTGGGGAAAGATGCCTCCCTTGGACCAGGAGAGAAAAATGGCAATGTGGGAACATCTACCCACATCATCTACCCAAGCCTTTTGTTTCAGCTCTGTGTATGCCCATCCTTCTTCCCCAACCTGGCTTATGAATTTTTTCCTTCTCTCAACCTCAGCAAAAAGAGGTTAGGGCAAAAGGGCTTTTGGATGAGGGGTGATGTGAGTGATCAGAGAGTGACTGAAGACATTCCTGATCCCTGTTTATAAAGAAGGGGCCTTGGGTCCAGGGCAGAGAGCAGGGGCAGGGTCTGGATGAGATGTCTTCACCCTCAGCCCCTGTCCTCTGACAATGCCTCATCCCAGTTAGGCTGAGGGGCCTCTCCAGGCCCAGATGCTCTACCAGGGGGTGTATCTCAGCTCCTCTCTGGGGGAAGGAGACCTGCCCAGCCTTGGTATAGCTCATCTTCCCTAGGTCTAGTCCCCTTGAGTCTTGAGTCTGGGGTCAATTCCTTCCCTTCCTGCAACCAGGTCAGAGTGATATTGGCAGGTGAGAAACCGGTGCTCTGCATGGCAGGGTGTGGTGGCCCTCAGGGTCCTCCTTACCAGTGACCACATCCCTGGTGAGGGGGCACTGGATGCAGGAGAGAGAGAGCAGAGAGGTGGATTGTGGGTGGGACATACCTCAGCCTCCCTCGCCTCCCCTAGTCTTCCTCCATAAGCCCTCCTCCAGTCCCAGGACATTTAACAGCCTGGCAAGAAGGGGAAACCCAGGTCCCCATCACTCTCTATTGTAGCCTTTCCTTAAGTGTACCCACTTTCATTTCCACCTCAGCTTTAGGGCCTGCCCCAGTGCAGAGCCCTAGGTATGTGCTGAGAACAATCCCGGAAGGTTATTTCTTCAAATATCTGTGTGGCTCAGTTTCTCTCCTCCTAAATCTGCTCAAATGGCACCTCCATGAGGCCCACCCTGACTACTCTATTTAAATTTGCCACTTTGCATTAACTGTTGACTTTGCAATTTTTTTTTCTTTTTTATCTCCTATCATTTTCTAAATATGGGAAAAGTCTTTTTCCTGAGATGATCTCGACAATGTCTCCCATCCCATGTGCTCTTTAACAATGTGACCTTTCCATCCTCATCAAGAGATGAGCCTAATCCCCTCCTCTTGGATCTGTGACTAACTTTGGTGGCTAGAAAATGACACTGCCTGACTGAGATGCCATATGGTTCTGACTTGCCTGCTTGAAACAGTTCCTCCTGGACCCAGATGTGGAGCTGGGAGCAGCCAGGCCATGTGGAGCAGCAGGTGGAGAACACAGGCCACCTAGTTCATAACCCCAGTGAGCTCCCGGCCCACAGTCAGTGCCACCTGCAGTCCTGTGCAGAAGCCCTCTTGAATGTTCTGGGCCAGTTAGGTTCCAGATGATGGCAGCCCCAGCCCATGTTACATGGAGCTGAAGAACGGCCCAACTAAGCCCAGTCAACCCACAGAAAGAGAGATAATGTAAAGGTTGTTGTTTAATTTTATTTTTTGAGTCGGTGTCTCACTCTGTCACCCAGGCTGGAGTACAGTGGCACGCTCATGGCCACCATAGCCTCGGTCCACTGGGCTCAGGTGATCCTTCTTCTTCAGCCTTCCAAGTAACTGGAACTACAGGCATGTGCCACCATGCCCAGATAATTTTTTAAAAGTTTATTGTAGAGACAAGGGCTTACCAAGTTGCCCATGCTGGTCTTGAACCCCTGGACTCGGGCAATCCTTTTGCCTCTGCCTCCCAAAATGCTGGGATACAGGCATGAGCCACCATACTTGGCCTGTTTTAAGATTATTTATTACTGAAATAAATCCATATAATCTACTATTACTATGTTTTTATTTGTTGTCTTTCAGATTGTAAGTAGCAGGGAGCAGGTGTTTATCTCTTTTGATTAAATGATCACCAGACCTACAACAATGGCTAGCTCAGAGGCACGCACTAAATATTTGTTAAATAGATGAGTAAATGCTGTGACCAGAATTCCTTAAATTTGGGTCTGAGATTGGAAAGGGGGAGCTACTGTGATTGGTTTTGTTGGTTGTATTAGTTTGGGCTGCTGTAATGAAATACCACAGAATGGTAGCTTATATAACTGCGATTTATTTCTCACAGATCTGGATGCTGTAAGTCTGAGATCAGGGTGTCAGCTGATTTGGCTCCTAGTAAGGGCCTCTTCCTGGCTGGCAGATAGTTGCCTTATTGTATCTTCACACGGTAAACAGAGTGGGAGCTTTATCCCTTCTTCTTATAAGGACACCAATCCCATCATGGGGACCCCAACCTGTCAACCTCTTTAGAATCTAATTAGCTCCCAAAGGCCACACTTCTTAATACCATCACACTGGGGAAGAGACAGCATTTGGGAGGGACACAAACATTCCGTCCATAAGAAAGTCTTAAGATTAAGGTGCTGGAAAATTTGGTTTGTGGTAAGGGCTCTCTTTCTGGCTTGTGGATGGCTGCCTTCTCATTGTGTCCTCATATGGCCTTTCCTCTGTGTGCATGCAGAAAGAGAGAAACATTTCTGGTGTCTCTTCTTATAACACCAGTCCTTATCAGATTAGGGACCCACCCTTGTGACCCCATTCAACTTAATTATCTCCTTAAAGACCCTGTTTCCAAATGCAATCACAATGGAGGTTAGGCCTTCTACATATGAATTTTTGGGAACACAATTCAGTCTGTAACATGACTGTGGTATGTATGTGTTTGGTGCCTACAAGTTGGTTTGGGTTTTCCCAGCCCCTCAAGAAGCACAATTTTCTTTTTCTTTCTTTTCTTTTTTTTTCAGAAGCATAATTTTCCACACTGCCCCACACTCCTGGTCTAGCCACGCAAGCACTGCAGATAGGTAGACACTGACCACCAAGAGCCTCTGATGTTTCTTGGGCCCAGGAAGGGGGCACCAGGTTGCTGGCTGTGAGTGACTGCTGCCTAGATGGTGGTGTGGTTCAGCTTCAGCATGGGGGGCTCTGGGGAACTCTCCCCTGGCTTCTGGACCCTCAAAGTCCTGAGTCAAAGTCCTAAGTTCAGGGGTTGGGGTGGCAGAGGGGGGCCTGAAGGGTCCAGTTTGAGATTATGGGTTCTTGGGTCACCAGAGAAGAAAGAGACAACATCCCAGTTTCTACAGTGACCTACAGAGGGGACAGGGAATGCCCTGGGAAGCTGGGAAATGGGTTGTTGCTTACTTAGGTCCTACAGTGAGGTCCTTGTAGCCCATGATGGTGTCCTGTCTCTAGTGTGTCCAGCATATGGTCTTGTCTTGGGGCTTACTGGCCTGGCTCCATCTATCATAGGGGAGGAAGCCACTGTGACAGAGGGTTGCTCAGTGTTGGGTGCAGACATGGCCGTGAGGTCTTAGGGCAGGGAGTGGGATGTTGGAAACCCCAGGAATTTGAGATGAGAACTAATCCCTATGTATGGGACACAACACCTCCCTCTCTATGACCTAGGACCCAGAAAACCCTCTCCAAACAGCCCCCAAGGAGTCCCCTAGGTCAGCCCTTCCCATGCTGCCTTCCTCCCTGGCTCCTTCCTCTTCTTGTAATGCCTGCCCCCTTGATGTCCCTATTTTTTCCCTGTCTTCACTTCCCCTGAGGGCATAGGGTGTCTTCAGTCTTCCCCAGGAGCCGCCAAGGACTAAGACTCTCTGGACTGAGTTCCAGTTGTAGGGGTTTCCAGGTCCAGAGGCAGCAGCCAAAACAGGTTCCAGGGACGCGGGATTCTGAGGTCTTATCCCAGCAGACTGAGGGCACCCTATGTTTGTGGGGTCCACCCAAGACCCAAAAACCACCTATTATGGCCTGGAGGCCTTACTCTGCCCTGAGGCCAGAGTCTACCGTCATTCAGTGGGAGGGAAACGTGGATGTCAGTATGGACTTTTGGAAACACTTTAGATCCCCAAACTGACGTGGATGGGGGCGCCCCCTTGTGTGCAGAGTCCTGTCCTGCTGCTGGGAATTCAAGGAACCCAGGGGAGGTCATGACAGAGCAGGTGAGAAGGAAGCTCAGGTCCTCTGTCCTTATTTCTGTGGCCGTAAGGGGGCGCCACGGCACTGCTCTCGGATTCTGACTGAGCAGCCAGAATTCTGGGCTGTAAGTCAGGCAGAGATGGGTGAACCCGGGACTGGCCATCTGGGAGGATGAAGGAGCCTCTGAGCAGTCCTGGGCTCCACAAGGGTCGGAGGAGATGAGAAAAAGCTCAGGAGCCCTGTGTCCTCCCTGAGGTTTCGGCCTCCTCCCTGCAACTCCTTGTTCCAGCCCTCAGCCCTTGATGGTGACACCCTGGAAAACTGAAAAGTAGAAATATTTTCTTCTACTTCCTTTTTTTTTCAGTGCTTTTTTTTTTTTAATTTTGAGTTGGAGTCTCACTCTGTCGCCCAGATTGGAGTGCAGTGGCCTCTCGGCCACCGCAGCCTTGACCTGCTGGGCTCCGTGATCCTTTCGCCTCAGCCTTCCGAGTAGCTGGAACTACAGGCATGTGCTACCATGCCTGGCTAATTTTTTGATTTATTGTAGAGATGAGAGCTCACCAAGTTGCCCAGGCTGATCTCAAACCCATGACTCAGGCAGTTCTCTCATCTTGGTTTCCCAAAGTGCTGGGATTATAGGCGTGAGCCACTGTGCTTGGCCAACAGTGCTTCTTCTTTTTTTTTTTTTTGAGTCGGAGTCTCACTCTGTCGCCCAGACTGGAGTGCAGTGGCCGCTCCCGGCCACCACAGCCTCGACCTGCTGGGCTCCGGCGATCCTTCCGCCTCAGCCTTCCAAGTATCCGGAATTACAGGCATGCACTACCACACCCGGCTGATTTTTTGATTTATTGTAGAGATGAGGTCTCGCTGCCCAGGCGGGTCTCGAACCCACGGGCTCAGGCAATCCACTCACCTCAGCCTCCCAAAGACGTGGGATTACAGGCTGAGCCACCGAGCCCGGCAGTGCTTCTTCTTAATGGAGCAACAATAACACGTGCATAACTTCTTTTTAGGAAAGACATTTAAGACATTGGTGACATGCTCATCTCTGGCAGGGGACCTGGGTGACTGGCATCTGGGGAGGGAGGATAATTTCCCTGTAAGCCCTTAGGAATGTCTTGAAGAATTTTTTTCAGAACATGTTGCATGAAAAATCCCGCTCACTGGCAAGATCCTCTCCAGTGGCCTCCAGTTTACCAGGTTGGGTCATGCATGAGGTCCAGGCTCAGGCCTTCTGCAGAGTCATTTCTCCAACACACCCAGGTGTCTACCTCTCAGAGCCTCTGCATGGGCCATTCCTTTGCCCAAAACCTCATCTCCAAGGATCCCTCCCTACCTGACATTCTCCTTAGAGGTCCCACCAGAGGCCCTGTCTGCACTGACCACCTCTTGTGGAATCTCCAACCCCCCTCTGACCCTACCCTGCTTTGTTCTTGTTTACAACCATTTTACCAACATTTAAGAAAATATTCATTTTAAATGCTATAGCCTCTCTCCTCTAGAATACACACTTTATAAGATCTTGATTGTTCATAGCTGTATTTCCATTGCCTTGAAGACTGCCTGATTGTTACTTTCAGCATATTTGTTGAGAGAATGAATGAATGCACACACATTTATAGACTCACACCCACCAACACACTGACACAAAGATACTGTCACACATATTGACACACATTCTTACTCAGATACTCTCCATACAATCACACATTCGCATACAAACACATACACACACAACTGACAAACACTGATGCATTCTCATGACACTCTTGAAGTTTAATTTTCATTCGACATGATGTTGTGAATATTCCCTATGTCATTGTGTATTACTGTTTTAAATATTTTCTCCAAATTATTGTAAAAACTCTCAAAGACACTTAAAATTTGAAAGACTAGTACAATGGTCACCCTTGATTTTTTTTGAGTCAGTCTCAGTCTGTTGCATAGACTGGAGTGCAGTAGCATGGTCATGGCTCACTGCAGCTTTGACTTCCTGGGCTCAAGTGATCCTTCCACTCCACCTCAGCCTCTCAGACAACTGGGACTATAGTTGTGTGCCACCATGTCCTGCTAATTTTTTTTAAATGTTAAAATGATTAAATCTAGCGTGCAGCCTGGGCAACATAGTGAGACCTCATCACTACAAAAAAAAAAAAAAATTAGCTGGATGTAGTGCCCCACACCTGTAATCCCATCATGATTTTCATCTATAAATGCTTCAGTACTCATCTATTAAAATTAACATTTTTAATGGCCAGGTGGCTCATGCCCGTAATACTAGCACTTTGGGAGGTGAGAGGATTGCCTGAGCCCAGGGTTTCGAGACCAGCCTAGGCAACTTGGCAAGACCTCATCTCTATAATAAGTAAAAAAAATTAGCTGGGTGTGGTGGTGCATGCCTGTAGTTCTAGCTACTTGGAAGACTGAGATGGAAGGATTCCACCTTTGTCTGAGCCCAGGTCAAGGTGGCAGTAGTTGTGAGCATGTGACTACACTCCAACCTAGGCAACAGAGTGAGACTTTGACAAAAAAAGTCATATTTTTCTTCAATTGCTAATATCAGTATACACTTATGAAAATAACTACAAGTGCCTAATATTTTCAATTGTCAAAGTCGTGTGAATTTGTTTGAATTATCCTCCACACGAAAGACTTTGGAGGAGAGAAGAGCTCAGGACTTTGCTGCTGACTAAGGTTTCTGTCTCCTCTTGCATCCCTCCAGGAACTGAAAAGTAGAAACATTTTCTGCTACTTCTCTCTCTCTCTCTCTCTCTCTTTTTGAGTTGGAGCCTCACTCTGTCACCCAGGCTGGAGTGCAGTGGCATGTTCATGGCCACTGCAGCCTCAACCTGCTGGGCTCAGGCGATCCTTCCACTTCAGCCTTCCAAGTAGCTGGAACCACGGGCGGGTGCCACCACACCCAGCTAATTTATTGACTTAATGTAGAGATGAGGTCTTGCCAAGTTGCCCAGGCTGCTTGAACCCCTGGACTCAGGCAATCTCTTGCCTCTGTCTCCCAAAGTGTGGGAATTACAGGCGTGAGCCACCACACCGGCCTTCTCAGTTTTTCGAGAACTCCCTGTTCACTCAGTTCTCCCTTATCGGGAACAACACCTCTATGTCCACATAATGTTCCCCAGGGTGGATGTGCACACTGGGACTACCAGGACTGAGCTCACAGCTCCCCTAAACCTCCATCCCCTCAGCATGGCAGAAGAGGACACTTTGCCAGGGTCACACATGGGGCCCAGAAGTCCCACCTCCAGTAGCAGGTGTTGGGACAGACCTGAGACCTGATGTGACCACTCCCCTCACTCAGGAACAAGAGTGAATCCTCTAAGACCCCTCCTCTCCCAGACACTCCATCTTGTCATCAGAGGATCCAGAAAGAGTCCACATAGCACTAAGACCCCACCACCCCAACCTTCCTCACCTCTACCCACAGAGCCCAGGTGAGGCTCAGCCCTGCTTCTCCCTCCCTCATCTCTCACAGCCTCACCACCATCTTCTGCTTTGAGTCCACTAGGAGTGACCTCATCATTACCCTTTCCATTTGTGTCACTTACACTAGGTCACCCAGACACCCTGCACCTGTGTTCCCTGCACACCCTCCACAACCACTCCCAACTCCAGAAATCTTTCTACCGTGCCCCTCTGGAATTTTCAGCACATGATCAGCAAAGCCTCCACGTCCTCCTCTCTCAGGATGTCCCTGCACCTACAGTTACAACAGAATCCTGAGGACACTACCCCTTACAAGATCCCCTCACATGGAGAGTTTCCCCAGGGAACTTGTATCTCTGGCTGGGAGGTGGAGTGAGGTCCTCACTCCTCAATATGGTCTCCAGACCTTTCTGCTTCCTGCCAACCTAATGTCTGTAACCTGTCATTAGATTAGGGCCCCACTTTCTTCATTGTAGCCATTCCTTCTGGGCCCCAGGCCATTCCTCTTAATCCTGACTCCTGTGGCTCCTGGCTCAATATCACCCTCTCCAGCAGTGCTATCTCCTTGATCTTTGGTGACGTCAACATATGCAGCTGTGGTAGGCTGAGGAAGGGTCCCATAAGATGTCCAGTCTTGATCTTTGGGACCTGTGAACAAGTGGCATTACATGACATAAAGGACATGACGGATATAATTAAGGTTAAGGACCTTGAAATAGGGAGGTTGTCCTAGACTGCCTTGTAGCCCAGTCGTATCACATGAGCCATGAAAAGCAGAAGACCTGCTCTGACTGGAGTCATGCTGCAGAGGAGGAAGAGCAGAGGTTCCAAGAGGGAGGAAGACGGGATGTGCCATAGGGGCCACGTGTGAGGACCTAGAGAGGGCTCTAGGAGACAAGGGTGGTTCCCGATGGCAGCCAGCAAGGAAAGAGGGCTCTCAGTCCCACATCTGCAAGGAATTGAATTCAAACAACAACGTTGGAAGTGAATTCTTCCCCAGAGTCCCCAGGAAGGCGTACAGACCTGCCCATACCTTGATCTCAGCCTCATGAGATTGTGTCTGAATTGTAACCCACATGACTCTGACGTGGTAAATAGGTGCTGTTTAAAGCTCTTAGTCTGTGGTGATTTCTATGGCAGCGAGAGACCCATGAGACAGAGAGGATGCCCTTGTCCCATGGCTTCTCAGGTCCCAGAACTCCTCTTCTTCAGGACCTTCTCCTTTGCTATGCCTGGGCCCCATGCCCTCGCCAACCACATGACCCTGTCATGGCCAAGATCCCCATCCTCTTCATAGTCTCAATGTCACGCTTCCTACTCTCTTGATCATCTTCCCACTCATCCTCCTGCAGGGTGGTCACAGGTTCTGAGGGCATTGATATGATTATTTTGACATGCCCTGAAATGTAATATTAAGGAACCACTCATTGCATATGTGCCTGTTTCCAGGCTCGGAGCCCACCCTGCAGTACATCGATTCCACTATCCTATACCTCACTGGGATTCCCAGCCTATTATCCTGCTGTCTACCCACTGTCTCTTAGCCTTGGTGTCCTCTCCTAGCTCCTCATCCATTTTGAATTCTGTACCGAATAATTTCAAACCCTCCTTCCTTCTCCTTGCTTTGCCATACTTTCTTTTTTTAATCTTTATTTTAGTCAGGATCTCATTCTGTTATCCAGGCTGGAGTGTAGTGGCACAATCAGGACTCATCAAAGCCTCCGCCTCCTGGGCTCAGGTGATCCTTCCACCTAAGCGTCTTGAGCGGCTGGAACTACAGGCCCATGCCACCATGCTCAGCTACTTTTTTTATTTTTTTGTAGAGACAGGGTCTCATTATGTTGCCCAGGCTGAACTCAAACTCCTAGACTCAAATAATCCTCACACCTCAGCTTCCCAAAATGCTGGGATTACAGGTGTAAGCTGCCTCACCCAGCCACTTTGTCATATTTCCTTGACAAGCTACACAGCTGTGGATTCTGCCTTTGCCTACTCTGCATCTGCCCCATGAGCTGCAGGAGGCTGGAGAGCAACACGCAGCCGCGCTGACTCCTCTCTAACATCACCACCCTAGCCTCATGGGAACCCACCCCCGTGGCCAGCCATCACTCTCTCCCTGTAGGAGGCACCCTCAGTCTCCTCCTGGCCTAGAAAACTCTTTCCCACCCCCTCTCTTTGCTCACACACCCAACCTTCCTTCTCCATTCTTACTGCGGCTGATGACCTTGCTTCCTAATTCACTGGAAAAACTGACACAGAAAAAGACGACGTTCACAAAATCTACCACCGTCTGCTCATGCATCTGCAGTTGCACTGTGTTCCAGGCCTTCTACCAGATGGATGGTTATTGGAGGTTAAGCATCCTGCTCCCAGGCAGGGCCAGTCCTTCTGCTGGAGCCACAGTCCTCATTCCTTCCCGTTGACTTAGAGGTATTGGTTCATCAATTAGTCCCCTTTTCTCTCCTGTGTCATTGCCTTTTCCCTCTCTCTATACTAGATCATTGTGGAGTCACAAGAACTAGGGGAAGGATCACTGATGATGGCCCAGCTATTGCAACCTGAAATCTATTTCCACGTTTTCTCTGAGACCATGCTCCCCACAGGTTTCTTCCAGTCAATGACTGAAGACAGTAGGGAAACTAAGGCAGGACAGTTCCTCCTCTGAAGGCTGACTGAAGCTCTAGGACTCCCTGATGTCCCTACTTAATTTCTTGAACCTGCACCAGGTCTAGGATGCTTCCAGGCAAACTTCCCTTCTCTCTCCCTCACTGGGTTTCAGATTTGCATCATGATCTGATGGCTGTCCCAGCCTTTTCTACCTTCCTTACCAATTTCTCTCACAAGCATCTCCCCTAATAAATCCTTGCATGTTTAATACTGTATTGGCATCTTCTCCTTAGGGGACCTTAACTAACACAAGTGGTAACATGAGTGGTTCCAGGACACAAGGAAAAAGATGGGAATTTGGAATGAGCTCACTCACTACCAGGCAGACAAGAGGACGCCATCCAGGTTCGTGGGTGAAGAAAGTTGATGGCACAAGGTGCCGACTGAACTGCTGTGGATCTCTCCAGGGGTGACCTGAGAAGGTACCCTGCTTAGGGGGTGCTATGGCAGGTGGGAGATAGAAGCCTTTACACAATAATGGTCATAACAGAGGGCATAACAACCAAAGAGGAGCAGCAAAGGGAGCTGGATCTGCTGGGAGATATGGGGAAGGTTAATAGGGTATAGTGTCCCAAGGACAGAACAGGCAGGCAGCCAACAAGGTGCTACTTAATATCTATGACAAGAAATCAGGAATTGATTCCATTCTCCATTCCTAGACCTTTGCCATGTGTCAGATTTAGAATGCAGTGATAGAAGAGCTGTCCTTATACCTAGGAGGAAGGACCCTGAAACCCCATGGCGTGTATTTGCTGAGATAATTCCCTCAGTCCTCTGCAAAGGAACCTTCAGTCATTTACTCAGAAGACTGTACACTGGAAAGGAAAATACATAGAATTTTGAGGAGGATTACACATTGGGTTTGAGTTGACATTGATGCCCAGATGCCCTCAGCACTGTCATGTCCTCTTTTACAGTGGAGGCTCACAGAGGCCAGAGAATAAACCTGAAGGCATTATGGCTCACCATGGGGCCACTTGGGTCCATAGATCCAGCCTTGGTTGTTCCCCCATCCCTGAGTGCACAATTGGCATTGATCTACTGGCAGCTGGAGTAGCCCTGACACCAAATTCTTGTCTGAGGAGTAGGGCTGTCTTTGTACTGAAGGACAAAGGGAAGCCTCTGAAAGTGTTCCTATCCTGGTCAAATCAGAAACTGTGTCCAGGGTAGGCTTTTGGAGGGTATTGAAGGTATTGTAGGGGTAGCACCACCATTAGAGAGCTAAAGGATGCAGGGTGCTGCTGGGGTTACCTCTTATCTCCATGTAATTCAGCAATCTGTCCCTGCAGAAGCCTGATGTATATAAAGAATAAATGAGACTATTCCTGACTTGACCAAGTAGTAGTCCTGATTGCAATTGGTTGACTGACTGGATATCATGACTAGAGCAGAATTTTTTTTTTGAGTCTGCATCTCACTCTGTTGCCCAGACAGGAGTGCAGTGGCACACTCACGGCTACCACAGCCTCGACCTGCTGGGCTTAGGTGATCTTTATGCCACAGCCATCCAAGCTGTTAATAAAGGTGCATGCCAAAACGCCTGGCTTAGAGCAGATTAATAAGGCCTCGGGTATATGGTGTGCAGCTGTAGATTGGTGGGTGTTTTCTTTTCTGTTCCAGTTAGAAAGTGGATATGGCATGATTCCCACTCACGTGGGATGAACAGCACATTTATTTATAGTTTGCTCAGGGCTATAACTCCCCTGTCCTTGCTCATGTAGTCTTAAGAGATCTGGACGTTCTCAACATCCTACAGAATATTAAATCACTTCATTTCATCAACAACATCATGTTGGCTGGGATGGATGAGTGAGAAGAGGACTGTATGCTGGAGACCTTGGCAAAACACATGCTCTCCAGAAGGTGAAGATAAATCTTATAGAGATTCAGGAGTGGTCACTGCAGTTAAGTTTTATTTTTATTTTTTGAATCAATCTCATTCTGTTACTCAAGCTGGAGTGCAGTGGTGTGCTCACAGCCACTGCAGGCTCGACCTGTTGGGCTCAGGTGATCCTTTCACCTCAGCCTTCCGAGTAGCTGGAATTATAAGTGTACGTCACCATGCCCGGCTAATTTTTATTTATTTATTTATTGTAGAGACCAGATCTTGCCAAGTTGCCCAGGTTGGTCTCGAACCCTCGGGCTCAGGCAATCCTCTCACCTCCACCTCCCAAAGTGCTGGGATTATAGGCGTGAGCCACCGTGCCCTGCTTGCAGTTAAGTTTTATGGGTCCAGTGGTTAGGGGCATGCAGGGCATCCCCTAAAATAAAAGACATACTGTTGCATCTTGCATTCTCACTGCAAAGAAGGAGGCACACTGGCTGGTGAGCCTCCTTGGGTGCTAACAATGACAAATTACATGTTTACATACATTGCTTTCACCCACACTGTGGTGACTTAGGTAGAGACTGGCTTCAAGATGGACTGGACAAGAAAGGATACTGCAGCAGATCCAGGCTGTGGTACAACAGTCACCATCCCTCAGAACTCCTGGTGCTAGAGGTGGCAGTGGTAAAAAAAGATGCAGGATGGAGCTAAACAAAGCATAAGTGGGAGAGTCACAATGGAGGGCCCTGGGTTTCTGGAGTAAGACATGATGTCCAAGGTGGAGAGATGTGCATCATTTAGAAGCAACTTTTGGTGTGTTACTGGCCTAATAAGATAGAATGCTTGACCACAGGACATAAACCCTGTGATTCCAAGTGACAATATGAATTCAGTCTGTGTAACCCAAGAAGTCATAAACTGGAAAGGCCTAACCTCATCCGTTATAAGATAGAAATGGTCCATCAGGACTGAAGCTAAATCACATGTTATCAACCCCCAGAAGCACTCACCCCTGAAGTGGTACTGTACAACTAAGTAGAGAAATTGAAGTTAGTCAGCCTTTGCCATTGGTCAACTCAGGCTTTACAGGATAGGTGCATGAATGGAGTGACCATGATGACACAGATGAGGTTACGAATGGATTCAGCAGAATTGACTCTCACCTCCCAAGGCCGATTCAGCTGCCACGACCTCTCACTATTCAACTTGTCAGCGTTAGAGATCAATGATGGGCCTTAATACAGCATTATTTCAGCCGGGCTCGGTGGCTCAGCCTGTAATCCTGTACCTTGGGAGGCTGAGGTGAGTGGATTGCCTGAGCCTGCGGGTTCGAGACCCGTCTGGGCAACTTGGCGAGACCTCATCTCCACTATAAATAGAAAAATCAGCCAGCCATGGTAGCGCGTACCTGTAATTTCGGCTACTTGGAAGGCTGAGGCGGAAGGATCGCCGGAGCCCAGCAGGTCGAGGCTGCGGTGGCCAGGAGCGGCCACTGCACTCCAGTCTGGGTGACAGAGTGAGACTCCAACTCAAAAAAAAAAAAATACAGCATTATTTCATTAGGTGACCCACTAAGTGGTAATTTGATTACATAAAGCTCTGTGCATGCTGAAAGTGCCAGAGGTTCATCCTTACAAGGAGAGACACCTAGTCCATGAGTGGCTTTTCCATTCCTGCCCTCAGACCCTTAGCCAGTCCCATCATCCCAGAGTTGTCAACGTTTCTGATCCACAAGCTCAGAATTGCTCTCAGTGCAGTATGTGCCTGGGCAACTCACCTCACAGAAAGGGAGGTATAGTGCGGCCATGACCATGGGCTCCACTGGTCATAGTATAATCTGCACCACCCAGGGGCTGCTGGCCACACAGAATGCTGAACATGCCTTCTAAGGGCACAACTCCATGCCAGCTTAGAGGAAACAATTGGAGGAATGGGTGCCATCTTGCAGGACATGATGTAGTGATTGAATAAGAGAAGTCTCTGTGGTGCTGTGTTCTCAGTAAGAAGAACACATGGGTCCAGAAACCAAGGAGTGAAAGCAGGGTTGGCTTCATGTCCCCTCCCTTAGATTCATCCAATGGGGGATTTTGCACTTCTCATCTCTTAAATCTGGGCTCTGCAGGGTAGGAGGTCCTGGTTTCCCAAAGGGGGGCAAATGGACAAGGGAACAAATGAGAGTCCACTGAACTACATACTATGGCTGCTCCCAGGGATGTTTGGACAGTGTGAACCCAGAGACCAGCTGGTGAGAAGAGGAGTCCCCTCCTGGAGAGGAGGGGCAATGGACCCTGATCCCCAAGAGGAGGTAGGGCTGGTGTCACACAATGGGGGCAGGAGGAGTGTGTGGAGCCCAGAGATTCAATTGGGAGCCTCTTGGTTCCCCTTGTCTTATTGCAAGCATGAATGGAATCATCCAGCAATTCAGCCTGAGAGGGTTTGACTTCCCAGAGCCCAGACCTCTCAGGAAGGAAGGTCTGAGTCACACTCCCGGGTAACCTACCAAGACCCTCCTCCTATCTCTGAAACCCTCAGCAGCATTGGTGCAGAGGCCCTGCTTCCCAGAGGCTATTCCCAGCCAGTGATGGGTCACAGCAGGAACACTAAGCCAGGCCCATTCTTGAGAACAGGGGACTTTTTGGATGGCAAATTGTGGCTCAAGGCCTCTTTATGGCCTTGCTCTACTTTCCTTATGTTGCCTGTGGTCTAGGAGGTATCCAACAAACCTCTCCTTCTATCCATTACTTGAGGTCAGACTTGTATTTTGATTTGCTGCCTTTCCCAGGGTTTTTGTCTCCCTCCCTATGTTTTCCGACAGGTGTGTCCCCTAATAAAACGCTGAATACTTTAATCCCATCTTGGCCTCTGCTTCTTGGAGAACAAAATCATTTCCACCTGCACACCAATTACCTCTTCCTTATTCCACCTAGTAAAATCCTTCTTTTTATCCAGCTTCTCCCATCCACATTGGCTGGTTTCAAACTCCTGGTCTCAAGCGAATCTCCTGCTTCTGCCTTCCAATGCACGGAGATTACAGGCATGAGCTGCCTGACCTACATCAATTTTATTTTCTTGCATTTAGGTATTATTAGCTATACTTGTTGCTCCCAATTCCTTTCCTGCTTTTTAAGTATTTTAGTTTGTCTTTTCTACTCCCTCCCTCCCTCTCTTTCTTCCTTCCCTCCTTTCCCCTCCCCCTCTCACTCTCCTTTTTCCTTGTTTATTATGGAAGTTTCCTAACATGGAATAATTCTATGTGGTTATGCTAAAAGGAAGCATTATCTGGATCCATATAATAAAAGTATGATTCCATGGTCTATGGGATGAAGTAAAGAACAGAAAGTTATTAATGGAATCTGAAGAAAAAATACGCTTGAGGATAATTGTGCAGCCAAGACAGTGAGTTTTAACCTTAATTTCTCACTTTCAGCTGAGTGTTTTCAGAACATATGAGCAACGTAAACTCTTAAATATTCCTGGTATAAGTTTAGATTGGTACAAGCACTTTGGAAATCAAATCAACCTTATCCAGTATGGTTAAAGTCCATAGACCATATAATTCCCATCCCACTCCTGATCATATACTCTGGGGACTTTCTTGTTTATATGTCCAGGAGACATGGACACTAGTGTTTATGGCAAAAATTGGAATCAGTCACATATACATCAATAGGGAAGTAGGAAAATTGAGAAGTTATCACAACATGCAAAACTTGGACAGTAAAAATGGATGACAACAGCCTCCCACATCAGGAGTAACTCTCCTACACATAATGTGTATCACAGAAAAATACATGCAGAATGAGTTTGCTGAACAGGAATTTAAAAACAGGCAAAATTAACTATCTTTGGTTTGAGGTATATACATTTACTGTAAAAGATCTTTAGAGAAATGAAAGGGAATAGTAAAAACAAGACTCGGGGGAGAGGCTCCTTCTGGGGGACAGGACTGGGCAGCAATACATGGAGGCTTCATAGATTCTGTTTCTTATGTCCGTGCTTGGGTGCCCAGGCAGTAACCTTATCATAGCTCCTTACACTGGCTACTTTCAAACTGCAACTTGTGAACCATTACTGGATTTTTAAAAAATGAAGTTACCAAAGTTCTTAGCAAGAACTACTCACATTGGAACAAAGCCACAGTCAATTGTATTAAGCCACGTGACAGCAAAGACCAGGATGCCATGAAAATGCTTGGTTAGAAATAAGTCTAACTGTGCTTTTGGCTCACTGGCATCTCTAGATTTTCTGGTGTACAATGTTCAATCTGATGTGCAAGGCAATTCCATCCTGCAAAGGATTTGATGTATTACATTTTTTTCACACACACACAACTGAATTAAACTTTTACAGAATTGGTAAAGCACTTTGTTAGTCACAACAAATTAAGCAGAAAAACATAAAGGAAAAACCAGTTATAGAATAACAAATATAAATGGAAAATACACCAAAACTGCTTTAGAAAAAACTGTAGAAGTACATGATATCAATGCTGTTTAGAATCACAGTGGTATCCAAATCACTTCTACCACATCTCATTAATAGACACAGTGAAACATGTTACATTTATTATAGGATGCCCACTGAATAGCCTTATTCCTTAGATTGGAGTTAAACATCTCTCCCTGCTGCATCAAGTCAAAATTTTTGTCATGTTGCTAAGGCTGTAGACTGAGGTATAAGACTCACATTTTTCTAATTGAAAAGCAGTCTGATTAGGTATTTTTGAAGATGATGTTTTAGTAAGAAAATTGGTATATTTGACATTCTTAAACTACCTGGAATTTCTTAGAAAAAACAAAGATAGTTATTATTTTAAAGGCATTATTGTTATGGCACTGAAGTCTTAGAACTATTTGATCTAGTTACTATACATGCACAACTCTGTATGCAACTTAGAAAGGGGACATTATTATTAAAGATATTTGCAAGAAAACTTTAGAGATATTGTATTTTCTGTCTCAATCTTTTTTTCTAGCACCCAATGCTTTATGAAGTCTCAGACTTTTGATCATTAATTAAAAAGAAAAGTGTAAAATATTATGCAAAAATAATCCGATGAAAGAAGCATTTGATTAAAAAAATCCTAAAACAACAATTTTAATTTTGCTTTTAGCATGCATTAAATTTTTGGATACTCCTCTCTTTTAGAAGTACAGCTTGGTTTCCTCCCTGTGATGTGGTCTGGATTTAATGAGTCCCTTCTAACTGATTGAGCAATGGAATAGTGACTCTGTGTGCAGAACCTAAAATTCACTGCAGCTTCCACGTTGGTTCTTTGAGATCATGAGCTCTGGGTGAAGCAAGCTGCTGTGTTATAAGTAGCCCTGTGGCAAAGTCCATCTGGCTGGGAACTGAGGCCTCCTAGGACCAGCAAACAAGAAACTGAAACTTGTCCCAACAGCCATGTGAGTGAGTGAGTGAGTCACGTTTCATGTGAGCTCCAGCCCCAGTCGAGCCCTCAGATGATGTAGCCCTGGCTGACAACTGAACTGACTGCAACACTGAGAGAGGCCTGAGCCAGAAACACTTAGGGAAACCTCTCCCTGATTCCTGATCATCAAAAACTCTGGAACAATACATCTCTATATATATGTTTTTGAGCTGCTAAATTTTCAAGAATTTGCCATGCAGCAGTAGATAACTAATACAGTTTCTTCTTTTTTTGAGCAGGAGACTCACTCTGTGACCTAGGCTGGAGTGCAGTAGCATGCTCAAGGCCACCACAGCCTTGATCTGCTGGGCTCAGGTGATCCTCTTGCTGGAATTACAGGTGCGCGCTACCACGCCCGGCTGATTTTTTGATTTATTGTAGAGATGAGGTCTTGCCAAGTTCCAAATAACTGAAACTACAGGCGCGCACTACCATGCCCAGCTAGTTTTTGATTTACTGTAGAGATGAGGTCTTGTCAAGTTGCCTAGGCGGGTCTCGAACCCGCGGGTTCAGGCAATCCACTCACCTCCTCCTCCCAAAGTGCTGGAATTACAGGCTGAGCCACCGAGCCCAGCCTATTGGAATATTTTAAGTGAAGAAATGACACAACTTGATTCACATTAGCAAGACTGCTGACCACTGTGGAGGGAACAGTCATGGGCAGCAGGTGAGGGAACAGTGCTAGTGCCACAATCCAGGAGTAAGAGAGTGGTGGGAATAAGGGGAAAAGAGGACCTGAGGTTTGAGAGGGACAGGGAGAAGAACTGGAGATGCAGGAGGTGAGAAAAAGGAGCAGAGGGAAGAAATTCTAAAGCAACAAAATTCTCAGATTTAAACACAATATTTTACAGATTTTTAATACATCTATCTGCAAAGCCTAGCAGGGTGTTCTTTGCATTTGGTAATTAACACATTTGTGGGACTGCCTAGAAACAAATGCCATTCTTATGCTAATCAGGTTAAAAAATACCAATTATCCTGACAAAATAGACCTCAGATGTGAGTCAGTCATAAAAACAGGCAGTGCATGAGCACTGGTTAAGGGCATTTTGACTGCATTGAGCACTTGCAACTTTGAGGTGATTAAAGTCTGTACAGGTTCTTAGTTGCAACATATAGTAACAATTTGTGCTTTTTTTTTGTATGGAGGGAATGCTCTTGACCTACACACAGAAACTCAGGTCTATGAAATCAAGAACATTTTAAAATACAAAAACCCAGAGTCACAGATACATAGGCTGGGAAAGAAAAATTTGAGAACTTTGTGAGTGAAACTGTAATGTGTTTAATGAAGAGGCTGGGTGCGGTGGTTAACACATGTAATCCCAGCACTTTGTGAGGCAGAGACAAGAAGATTGCCTGAGCCCAGGGTTAGAGAACCTGCCTGGGCAAGTTGATGAGACCACATCTCTACAATAAATAAAAAATAGCTGGGCATGGTGGTGTGCACCTGTAGTTCCAGCTACTTGGAAGGCTGAGGCAGAAGGATCTCCTAAGCCCAGCAGGTCGAGCCTGTGGTGACCTTCAGCATGCTGCTGGACTACAGCCTGGGTGATAGAGTGAATTTTCGACTTAAGAAAAAATCTCTATATCTATCTATCTATCTATCTATCTATCTATCTATCTATCTATCTTCATCAACATCATCTATCTAGATAAATAGATATGGATATAAAATCTTTTCTTTTACAGATTAGATTCCTGATCATTCAGGGGTTATTAAGAATGTGCTACCCACTGTAGTTAATAAACAAAAGGAAACTAGTTTCTATGAGAATCTCTTTCTGGTGCTTTCAGATACAACTTCTCCAGGTTTAAAGAGAAAACTCTTATCTCGACACCTCCCTTTCCAGGGAAGCTCACTCTCTGGCATCAAGTTTCCTGTGAATTTTTTTCTATGAGTGTCTGGAGGAGAGATGATGAGCAGGAGGAGGAAGGGAATCTAGTTGAGGGAGAAGGATTCAAGGACCAGGAGTAAGGGGGAAAAGGGGCTGGGCTCAGCTTGAGGGTCTCTCCCTGGTTTCCACAGACAGATCCTGGGCCAGGACTCAGGGAGACAGTGTGACACCGAGCACTAGGTGCAGGAGGAAAGGAGTCAGAGATAAGTCTTGCTTAGGAATAATTCTGTTTATGGTACTTGTAGTTGCATCCCTAGCCCTGGGACCACTGCATCAGGTAGAAAAAAAGAAAGTTGAGGTGAAGTACAGTCATTATTCCAGCATCTTCCCTGCTTGGGATGAATTGTATAATCATATTATCAACCTCCTCTAACTCTCTCACCCAGATCTATTAAGAAAAAAGAGGAAACTATTTAGTGGGGACACTCTTCTGACCCCACTCATGTCGAGTGTCAACACACTCATAAGGGTGTGAAGCCATCCTTTCATGCTTATATTCACCAACCATTATATTGGTGGCTTTTAGACAACCAATGTTTTGATCTTAATTCTCTGCCAAACTCTTTCTCTAAGGAGAGTATCTCTCTGCCCATTGTTGGACATTTTGGGCTGTAAAGTGTGTTTCCTGATATGAAGAAATGTGAGCCAACAGTCCAGATTTCTGCAATATCTACTCTTCTGATTCTTTTACTGTTGGGAGCCAGCCCTGGAGGCCCGCCTGATTGACAAAGTCCAGGTGTGCTGAGGACCTCTGGCCGCAAAGCGAGTCCGGGCAGCTGAGGCCCTTCTGTCTTCCGTCTTTGCTGTTGGTACAGCTGAAGAAATTCTGTGCAGTTGTGGAAGAAGAAAATGGCATGTTTATGCGAAGTACTCACAGCTAACCTGAGAATGTCATGGTTCACCTTTCCATTTTCCCACTATGCCGCTTGGCCTTTTCTAACATATGCAAGGGTTAAACTCTGAAGCACATCAAGAATGCTTTCTTTCACTCGGTTATAAGTTACTAGATATTGCTTAAGTAATAAATGATATAAGTATATTCACTCCTTATTTGATTTAGGATTATGTAGTTTAGTGTTTAGACATAAGGTTTTTTAGAAGCACAAGTTTATAGTAAGTTCATTATGAATTCAATATAAGTTCTAACACTTACATAGGAGTTATGTAGGTGATTTATAACACTGTTTTCACTGACTTAGGATAAAGATTATCTTTAAGGTTTTTACTTAATTCAATAGTTAAAACTCTAAGTTAACATTTATAAAGTGGGTTTTCACTGAACTCATAATATACTAATCAGACACTTTTATGATAACTTAGCTAAAGACAGAAAGCAACCTTGGGGGCCTGGGAAACATTACTAAAAGCTTCTTTTGAGTTCTCTTTAGAAACAAGCACTGCAGGATAAGAGAAAAGTAATGAAGACACCTGGACAAGAAAAGCGATTACAGAACTCTGAAGGCCATAAAGCCCCAGAAGGAAAACTACTACTACATGAAGAATTTTACAGTTGGAAACTTTCTGGAGACAGTTCAAGGACTGTAATTCGGGACTTTGGACTAAAACTATCATCTTTGGCCTTATGAATAAGACTCATTGTCTGAATGTTTACAGGGTTCTTGGCTTGTTTGTTGCTAAGACCACTAGATGGTGGTAACTTATAGAGGGTATGTACGTGAAGGAATTTTCTTTGTCTTGCCCCTTTATGAATGGTATAAAAGCTCTGTGTTAACTAACATTAAATTGTCATCTGTTCAGGAAGCAGGTGTCCAAGTATAAGATTTTCATCTTTCGCCTATCCGTCTCTCCTTCAGGAAATCTCACGACCCTTGAGGGGCGGGACCCCTGCATTTTATATCATTCTGAGCATTTGCATCTACTAGCGGCTGAGCAAAGCCCAATCCAGAGTCAGTGTCTAGTTTATTCAAGACCCAATTGCTACCTGCCAAGGCTCCTGGCATCAGTATGACTTTCAGGGCCTTCTGATGGAGAATCTGCTACATAGAAATCTGTAGTCTGTGTCTCTTCTTGGCCAAAAGGACAGTTCTGCTGAGTATTTTGTGATTTGGAGAATACAAGATAAATATATCTTGATTCAGCCTACCTTTGCCTTGTTGCAGTTCCCCAGTGTCCATTTATGTTATGTACCCAGGTGGCCACTACAGACATATAGGGATATCTGCTTCTCAATTCCAATCACCTTCCAAGTGGAGAGAAATTATTCTGATGGCATCAATATGTCCTACTTTAATGCACCTCTCAAATCACCATAGCAATTTTCACAGTACTGTGCCCCTTGTGGACAATCTTTTTGTAGGTCAGTTTTTAATTGCTCTCCATGGTCAGGTCATCAGCCACCTCCATAAGTCAGTAAAAACTGAAACATAGGGGCTTTTACCATTATTCAATTCTTCCATCATTTCTAGAAAAACAGCATGCAATTCTGGCTACCAGGTTGGTCCTTTTTACTTTCTTTGATCAAAGGGATAGACTTCCAAACATGATATCATCTATTCATCTTGTAATTGCTGTCCACAAACTAGCCAGCTCTTTGTGGATCAATGGACTGATATTGCAGTTCAAATAGAAGAGCTGTGGGTTGCAGAATTCTCTCCTGCTGGGAGGAGGTTAGTGTTTTGTTTTATTCAGGTCTTCAGTTGGTTGGATGAAGCCCACCCACATTATGGAGGGTCATCTTCTTTACTCAGAGTCTACCAGTTTATATGTTAACCTCATCCCAAAAATGCCCTCTTAGGAATATTCACAGTAGTTTTGACTAACTATTGGGTAGCCTGGTTCAGCAAAGATGACACGTAAAATTAATTACTGAGACCCTCGATCTCAAGCCACCGTGGAGCTCCGCCGCCTCGAAAAATTCACCACGAGCGGGCATACCAAAAGACCACTTAGTCATTTCAATCACTGAACAATGCTCTATTATCAAAATGAAACTATATCTGCATTCACCCAAAGTATTTGTACATATAGCAAAGCTATTTAAACCAATGGATGTAATTTTAAGAGGGATTATTATATTAATTATTCCACACCTATGAGTGGCAGTGGAATACTGAATGAAGAAAAGACAGTTAACTGCTTGAATTCCAAGGCATAGAAGAATGATAAAGAATGAAATGGGCAAGATGGCGACGGCATAGGTGAACTGGTGAGATTCTCTGAACCTATCAGTATTCTTTAGGGAATCTTTCTTACCTGTCTTTTTTCACTTCTTCCCAGCCCTGTGTCTCTCTCTCACCTGATAGTTGGTATGTATATCTGTTTTCCCTCTTGCACTTCTCTCTTTCGCTTATTTTGACTTATGATTTTATCACTGTAACTGTTAGTTTAGATCATGTCTGTTGTTGACCTTCTGACCTACACTGTTTCTCGATTTTATTGACCTGTGTCTGTGTAGCTATCAGTACTCCTTAGGGAATCTTTCTTACGTGTCTTTCTTCACTTCTTCCCGATCCTGTGACTGTTTTTCACCTGATAGCTGGTATGTATATCTGTTATCCCTCTCGCACTTCTCTCTTTCGCTCATTTTGACCTATGATTTTATCATTGTAACTGCTGGTTTAGATCACGTTTGTTGTTTACCTTCTGACTTACACTGTTTCTCGATTTTATTGCCCTGTCTCTGTGTTGCTTCAGTACTCTTTAGTACTATGTAGCTATCAGTACTCTTTCTTACGTGTCTTTCTTCACCTCTTCCCAGCCCTGTGTCTCGTTCTCACCTGATAGATGGTATGTATATCTGTTTTCCCTCTCGCGCTTCTCTCTTTCTAACTCCCTATTGACCCCCCCTTCCTCCATTATTTTCCTCTTCTATATGCCCCCTTTTTTAAATCTAGGGACCAAGACTGCAAACTGCTGAATAGACAGACTGTAAAGCAGAGGGAAAAGTGAACAAAACCAGAAGACCCTCATAAGGAAGAACAGGTCATTGCAGAAGAGAAATAAAAGCAACCCCACCTTCCCTCAAAACAGAATTGAAAAGGGGGAGGGAAAGGGGTAAAGGGAGA
>NW_007253831.1:190474-192981 GCF_000164805.1 Carlito syrichta | reverse complement strand
AAATCTAAACGTCCTCAACCATCTAAGTGATGAATTAAAACAGTGCTGCCAACAGCTAGACTCTTCTCCCTTCATCTGGTTGCAACACCCTTTTGTCACCTGGCTGGCCCCACTCCTAGGCCCTGTCATTTTAATTTGCGTTTTTTGTTTAATAGCCCCATGTATCTTTAAATTTCTCCAACAACGCTTAATTAAACTCTCAAATCAAAACCTTAACCTCCTATTACTCAATAGTTATCAACCTGTCCCAGTAGAGTAGTCAACACCTCATCCCTAAACATCACTTAACTTTTCTTTTAGATATGTTCTCTTCCAGGTTCTCTATCTACCTCCACAGTCTACTCCAAGACAGCTGGTTACTACTGCCCTCGGTGCCCACTAGAGGAGTGGCCGGAACAAGTTGCCATTCTACATCTACAAGGGACTTTTATAGAACTTTCACCTACAGAAATCTTCACCTTCAGCGCCTATCTCTGGGCCCTGTTCTGGCTGGTTCTGTGCCCTTCTGCCACCTCACCCCACAACGCCCACATCCAGCAGTAAGCAGCCAGAAAGAATAATGATGCCCCTCTCCCAAATAAACAGAAAAGGTGGGAATGAAAGACACAGGGAACAGTCAGAAGGGAGTCTCCCGAGATGCTGCTAAAACACCATATGGAACCAAACAAAGACAACAAAGGCCCTAAGCTCCTGCTCTTCCCACGCGCGCAAAACTTAAACCTGTACACAAATATTATCTCCCTATAAGAATACTACCTCATAGCTCCCTCCAATAAAGACCCTAAGATGGCGCTGGCTGGCACCGCCAGGCTCCAACAGAGCACTGGCCGTCCCCTCCCAAACCGATAGATACAGACCTCTCTCGCCCTCGCTCACTCACTCCCCCTTCCCTACCAGGTGATTACAGACCTTCTTCCCTCTCTCTGTAGCCGCTGCTCTAATAAATCTCTTGGCCTCAAAGGGTGTTGAGTCTCACTGGTGCCATCGTCCTTCAGAGGCTCTAGCTGGAGGCTCTGGACTTTACTCCCAGGAGAGTCTTACACACAATCCAAGCCACAGCAACAGCTGAGGCAGCAATTTGGGGGAAGAGAGCATTCATACCTCCACGATGACTAGGAAGCCATCGGAGGCATCCATAGACTAAGGCACACTGGTCTTTTACCACGACCTCAAAGAAATAATTTGGAAGGAGGGAGCGTGACTGTGTGTTAACAGGAAGGTTTAGTGTAGGTGGATGAGATGATAATATATGAGATAACTCTTTGATGTTAGGAATAACTTGCACTAAGGGGTAAGTAATATGAAAGACTATCTCTGGTCAGTTTCCACGCTGCTCTGTCAAAGCCAGCAGGCTGAATGTAATGTGGCTCCCTGTGGGTCTTTAGAATATAGCATACTGGGCAGCCTTGACTGCACATCTTCTTCTCCCCTAACCCCACCAGTGCGGTTCTCACACCTGGTTGGGTCTACTTTCTATCTAAAAATAGAATCGCTTCACCGTCATCATTGGTTTCACCTCTAGATGGAGCTGCAGAGTCCTCTGATGAAAGTTTTGACCATCTTCCGAAGAAACTTACTGTATAATAGCTCATGCCCCCAACTTCCGACCACTTATTTACTCCAGAATTGAGTTCCTTGCCCAAACCTTCAGCAGCCCTTAGAATTGGGGAATGGCTTGACGAAAAGGAACAACATATTTCTCCCAAATTAGGTCATCTCTCCAGGCAGACCCATGAGGCCAAAAACACCTTCCAGAACTCTAATGGCACCAGCTATGCCCGATGGCATGGATAAAGTCACTCCCAGCAAGCACGCTGACTGGTAACTTGGGTTTTTTCTAACCTTATAGTTAACCTACATTATTTCAGAGGAAATAAAACATCAAATGAGCAGTATTCTAAGATGATATAGTATTTTAACTTACTACTTGCAGACATTTTTCTTCCATTTGCAGTATTATGGGTCTTAGAAATCGGTTAGGGTAACACCCTGACTTTATAGATAAGTAAACTGAGGCCCAGAGGGCTGAAATGAATTGCTCAAGGACCACAGTGAGTTGAGGGTCTCCACATTCCCAACCCCCGACTCCACAATTCTTACGAGGAAGGGATTTCCTCATGTGAACTACATTACTTTAACTCATGTCCTCGCTTATCATAAACTAAATGCACAAGTTAGAGCAATTCTATGGAGGGCAAGGGAGAGAGAGAAAGAGCAAAAAACAAGCAATTTACTAAAAAAATATAGCAATTGCATAAATACTCTAGAATGCTGAGTTGGTCTTTATTTGGAATGCTAACCATAATGTTAGATGAAGAAGTAAGATGTTGTGATCTTGTTAAAAGTTCCTATCAGCTATCCCAAACCTTTCTCTTTAAAAACAAGTCAGCAAGCCGGGCTCAGTGGCTCAGCCTGTAATCCTGCGCCTTTGGGAGGCTGAGGTGAGTGATTGCCTGAGCCCACAGGTTTGAGACCCGCCTGGGCAGGCGAGACCTCATCTCTACAAT
>NW_007253831.1:187995-190164 GCF_000164805.1 Carlito syrichta | reverse complement strand
AAAAACAATAAAAACAAGTCAGCAAAAGCAAGCACTGCACTGACCTCACTCACACTCAGATTCTATATCCGTGCTTCCTGAGATGTGGACCCCAGGGTGAGCTCTGAGCCTCAGTCTTCTCGTTCTGAAGTAGGTTCGTAATGCCTTATTAACATAGAGTCGCTGATTAATAATAAGTAATTTGCTTAAGGTCACACAAGTAGTAGAACCAGGATGCAAGCTCAGCTCCTCCTACCCCTTGGCCACAGTGACCTGTAACTGCAGTCATCACCGCACGTCTAGGGCCCTCTGCTGAGGAGCCTGGCACATTTCCTTGAGGACATTTCAATGACACTCTGCCCTACTTTCCATAATACCATGACAAAGGGAGGCCATGAGATGTCCTCTGACTCTTTCCAACTGTATGCTGATGCCCCAGCCTCCCTAGAGGCGGGGCACACTTTATTCCCTATCTGCTCAAGAGTTGTAATACGGAAATGTCCAAACTCCCCCATTTCCTACAGGAAACCCAGAGTCCTTCATTCAAACCTTTCCTAGTACCCCAGATTTCCCAGCAGGTGTACGTAGATTTGACCACCATTAACATTCTCTGTGGACAATTATTATGGCATCACTCAGCTTCCTAAAAAAAAGATGAGTCAAAGACTTCTAAAGTGTTCACATCCATTTTGAAGGCCATCGGGACCAGTGATTATCAACCCTGACTGCATGTTAGAATCACCTGAAGAGAATTTAAGATAGATGCCCAAGTCCCTCACTCCTACTCCCACTCTGACCAGTTAAGTAAGAATGACCAGAAACACAGAAACACAGCCAGTCAGAAAAACTGGATTTACATCATTGACTTCTCTTCTTGACCACATCTCTGCCAGCTTGCCCTTCATTCAGAAGCAAACAGGAAAAATGAAAGGATTCAAACCAGGCCCCCTTACTCCCTAGCAATCTCACTCTGGAAAGGTTTCCTGAGGAAGGAAGATGCTGGAGCCCTTGGCTCTGGAAGTGATCTGTTGCCACTAGCTGTCTTTCCCCAGTTCTCACATGCGAGAGTGTGCAGGAGCTGGTTTTTAAAAACAGAGATGGAATTTTAAAAAGAAATGAAAAGTCCCACTGCTTATTTAACCTGCAGCTAAATTTAGATCAGGAGTTGAAGTTGTTTCCCCGAGTCAGCTCGGTTCCCTGGGTTTGAATAGCGGCAGCCCTGTGGTACAGGATATGTTAAGTTTCCCCCTCACCTTGAAACCTGGGTCTTATCTTTTTGGAAGGAAAACTCATTATGATAAATGTAGCAGGAAAGCATTCAAATGCAAGTTCGCCCTATTCTTTGGAGAGGGCCTGCATTTTTCTCCAGTTAACTGTAAATGCAGCAGCTCAGTGGTCTAATTTAGCTCCAACAGCTGGGGATTCAGTATCTCTTCTTAATAACTCCAAACTCATTATAAACTGAAGATGGCTTATACAACAAGAAAATAGGAAAATAGACTAATGGGTGTTCCAGGGCTTGAAAGGAAGTAAAAGAGGCTTCTTGTTTGAGTGCCCATATCCTGGGTTTTCTCTCCCCCCCGCAGTGGGTAGATACGAGAAGGGAGGCTTGGCTTCCCGTTGTTGTGATGAATCCCGAGTTCTTCGACTTGAGACTACCTTTGCAAACTTGAGCGCTTTAGTGTTACAACCTGCTCACAGCTGTGAGCCGGGAATCATGCCCATCAAACTATTGCTAGTAAAATGAAAAATAACTCCGGCTTTGATGCTGATGTTAGACTACTGGTGTGTTGAATTTCTCCCCTCCAGTGGCTGTCAGGGTTCTGGAAGCCTGCCTTCTAGCCCGAGACAAAGATTTCAGAAACCAGAGCCTCCTGCAATGGTCAGGTGGTAAGGGAAGCTGCAGGATGTGTGATTCAGATGATCCAGGGAATTTTGAAGCTAGGGTTTATCTTGATGCTTAACTAGCCAACGGGAAGGGGCAAGATTGGAATTTTCACTTGGCTATGGGTAACCATTAACCAGACTGGTGGGATTCATGGTGTCTTGATAAGCTACATGCCTGTTGCTGAGGCAGGGTGGTTTAAGAGAAAGCACTGAGCCGGGCTCGGTGGCTCAGCCTGTAATCCCGCGCCTTTGGGAGGCTGAGGTGAGTGAATTGCCTGAGCCCGCGGGTTCGAGACCCGCGAA
>NW_007253831.1:186238-187668 GCF_000164805.1 Carlito syrichta | reverse complement strand
GAGGCCTTGGGATGAGGGAAACAGCTGAAGGGGAGGGAAGCTGGGAGGAGGTAGATCACATGAGTTGACCGTAACCATCTGCACATGGTGTGGCCAGGGAGTAGACTCTAAAATCCTAAACTGATGCCCCTAATCTCCCTCTTGTGCTCTGTTTATCTTTCTTTTGGCACTTGAATTGTCAAGGACTCCACACTACACCTGAGCTGCTTAGAAGATCAGGACCCTCAGAGTTGTGCCTTTCTGGGAGGAAAGCAGCCACTTGGTCTGCAAACCAGGAGACTTGGATGGACCTTCCAGTGCCTGAGAAAAGCTGCCCTGCCTGAGCTGAACTCAAGCCACCTCAAGTTCCCCCATCCTGTGGTAGAGCTGCAGACCAGGGGTGGCCTAGGTTCAGAAGCTACCTTGTAGCTGGGATAGAAGTGCCCCACAAACTCAGCTGGTTTGTCTCTTAGAAAAGGAAGGAGCTTTCTCTTCTAATAACTAGAAGTTCTCTTTAACAGTGCTAGACATGTCTCAGAGTTCCCCGTGCCACACTCGCTCTTTCACCTTCCTTTGTCCAAGTTAGCTCTGCTATGTACAGCTTACTTCCAGAAGATGGGAAAAGGCATCCTGCTGTCATTGGTAAATGTATTTGAAGCCCAATTTTTTACAGCTCCTTTGCTCTTACCAGAAGACATTTTGCTCTTTGCTAGTACCAGCAATAAAAATAATACGAGATACAATATATTGAGCACCTATATGTGTGCAAACTCTCTTACGTACTTTAACAGTTAGCCACAAGCCACTCCAGCAAGGAAAGTAGCTAGTATTCTCCATTTATATATATATATATATAAGAAAACCAACTCAGAGGGCTTATTGAACTTGCCAAAGGTCTCCCTAAGAGGGAGTGTCAGGATTCGAACTCATGTCAATCTGACTGCAAAGCCCAGCTTTTGCCCAACTGCATACTCTGGAGAATTCTGGCCTTATGTGCCTTGCTGGCAGTCTTCATGACTACACTTACATCAAGGGGACCTGTCACAGCCAAAGGGTCAGCAACCCATTGTCTTCATATGTAGAACAGATAATCCGCAATGTTTCCAGGATCTATTAGGTGAAAGAGAAGTTTTCTGAACCCTTTCACAATAACTTCTTATTAAAGTTGAAGTGATATCATGCTGATGTAGAGAAAGGGATGTTTTCATTTAGAAAAAAGAAGACTTCCTAATTCCAGGTGAGCTCAGACAGTACAACCAATCTCAAGGACGTTTCCATCTTGCAAAACTGAAATTTTATACCCATTACACAACTTAACAATTCCAGTTTTCCTCATACTTAGAAACATCTGTTTGAGCACAATTTAATCTTTGTAAACTCTTCCTGGATGGAAAATGGAAAGAGATTGGTCAATCGGGACTCCCTTTGTGAGGTTGCAAGAATCAGAGAGT
>NW_007253831.1:168700-186218 GCF_000164805.1 Carlito syrichta | reverse complement strand
CCCTCACCCCCGACCCCAGTCTCCTTGTTTCAGTTGCTCTGGCGGATCCTGCAGCCTCTACCTGGAGCTTGTCTCACAAAGCAGCTTTAGTTGTTTGAAAATTCTTTTAGGAGCTGAGGTGTGCCTCCTCCCAGCCATGCGGTGGTGTCCCCTGAGCTCTCTGCTGCATTCCACAGGCATGCCTATTTGCAGGGGGTCTCATGTGAGTGTCACCGAGCTGTATCTCTCTCATCACCCGCCACCCTAGTGTGTCTGGCCAAGTCCTCTCCCTGAATGCCCTGACTACTGTAAGGGACACTAAGACTCCAGGTTCACCGGCCTGCCACACTTTTCACCTGGTCTCCTTTACCTCCCATCTCTCAACTCCAGGGCCCCTTCCCGGCTGCCACCAGAGCCATCTTTTTAAAGCAGATCTCTAACCTTGTCATTCCCCAATTTAAAGCCCTTGAATGGCTCTCATGGCTCACAAGGTAAGCTTCTTAGCATGATAATCACAGACTTTTACATCGTGTTTGAACTGGTGGTTATTCTTTAAGTAACATGCTGTACCCTTTATAGGTGATCTTTGCAGTAACATTGCCAGATTTTCAAAAATTCATTTTACAGCAGTTAAATGATAACCTCAAATCGTATAGCCAGTAGATGGCAGAACTGAGATCTGGACATCTGATCTCCCAGGCTCAAACCCCTACTCTGTCTCCCTGTCTCAAGCAACTGGCAGTGGGCATATGGGTGTGTGTAATTATGATAAGAAATGTGTGAGATTTTAGATTAACTAAATCAGTGCTTTCAAATAGTTCATCTAGTATGAGTATTATTTGTATCTCGAAAGTTTGGACGAACTCATTCAAAACCATGTAGACTCAGATATTTCTGGAGTTAATTCTTAATTTAGCTTTTTTTAGTTTTCTTCATGGGAGCTTTTTAGATTTTCTACTTCTTCATTCAATTGGGATAATCAGTATTTTTCTTAAAAGTCCCCCCATTTCTTGAGGTTTTAAAAAAATTAGAATCAAATTTTTAAAAGATATTCATCTTTATGTTTTAATCTTTGTCTTT
Organism: Carlito syrichta; assembly: GCF_000164805.1. Lineage (NCBI taxonomy): Eukaryota > Metazoa > Chordata > Mammalia > Primates > Tarsiidae > Carlito > Carlito syrichta. The sequence goes on along the minus strand of NW_007253831.1, from coordinate 185,159 downwards.
GGTTGTATACACAATGTCATTTCTAATGTTGTGCATTCAAATTTTCTCTTCTTTTTTGATTAGGTAAACTGAAATTTGTCAGGGGTTTTTGGCCGCTGAAAAGTTACTTTTGGTTTCTTATACGTTTTAACCAGTCACATCCCCATTCCTATTCATTTCTAACAGCCCGCAGTTGCAGATTTTGAAACGTTATTTAGGAGTTCTGTTTCTATGAGCTTCTAGTTTCTGGTGTTTCCCCCCCACTGTGCTGAGAGCTCCTCCTTACACGGCTGATTCCACAGGTACATATCTGCTGCTTGAAGGGCTTCTACCATAGCACCTCCTCACCTCCTGTGCTGTTTTCCAAATCATAGTGGTTTGTGAGATTGTGCCAGGATCCCCCGCTAAACACTGGGAACTGCACTAAATTCTCAAGATGGCCAGTGGTGAGTCTGTCTTTAGTACGTTCCTTCAATCCCATCCCACCTGCTCCAGAACTAGCATCAAAGACTGCAATAGGTAGCTGGTGCCCTTCCCTGGTTTGAGTCCTAAAGGAAGGCTACCCCTTCTTCGTTACTCTTTTATTATTATAAATGTTTGAGATGGGGCTGGGGGTGAGACATCTATACTTATACTGACAAATCTACCATCTTTCTTGAAACTCTATGCATCTTATTTAATTCTTATGACAGCCCTGTGAGGTAGATAATATTAGTCCTCAGCTTACTGATGAGGAAACCAAGGCACAGATAGGCTAAGTCATGCAGCTTGTAAGTGGTAGAGATCTCTACACCTAAATCTAACTCCTAGTTTCCCAGAGTTCATGATGTTTCTGACATTTCATGTAAATGGATGGCTACCGGCAAGGTGCGCTTAGAGACAGTGAAAAGGCATTCCTACCACCGTCCCTACCACCATGCCCAAATTCCTCACTACTTGTTCTTGATTCCTCGCCTGAGTCTCTTTGGAGATTTTCAAATCCCAACAGCAAAGGGCTGGAAGCTCCCTGAGAGAAGGGCAGTGATGGCTCCCTACGCCAAGACTTAGAAGGTGTGGGAGGTGAAGGAATGTGGATACGGTTGGCAGAGAACAAAGATGGAATGACTGTGGAAGGGGCGGTTGTTTATTCTCATAACCAAACCACAGAAGGGCAGGGTGAGGGAGCCTCTGGGAGTGCTGGATCCAGGGACTAGGATGCCTACCTGAGTCTCTTTTACTCTACCAACCGCCCCCATTTCTCTGTATGCTGGTTTCACTCTTACACCTACAGACGGGCCTTCTCCATATGGCAGGGCATATGGCCACCTGGAGCCCTGGGGCACATCTTCATGACTCAGCTGCCAAAGAGGAGAGGGAGCTTTCCCAGCCACCCCCACTAGTACATCCAGGGGACCAACTCTGACTGGGCCTGCAGGGTTAAGGGAGGCCAGCTCTGTTGCCAGAAGCAGCGGAAGAGGAGTCGGGGAAACAGGGCTTGGCAGCTACCTTGATTTGAATTTCCTCTGGATACCAACAGAGAACAGGGACTCGGAGCCCCAAGGAAGGAAGAATGGAGGCTTGTGCTGCAAAGTCACCGTTACCTCAAGTTCTGATGTGGGGAAGCAGAGCAGATTCGGAGGGCAGACCTGCCACAGCTCTGCCCTTTCCTCGCTGCATAACCCCAGGCGAGGGCCTTTGTGTCTGCTGGCATTAGGAGGCCTCCCTCACTCTGCGACCTTTCTCACTTTTAGACTCACCAAAAGAGAGAGAAAAGCAGCCCCAACCCCGTGGCCTTGTCATTCCTTTCAGGAACACCTGCAGGAGTTGCCATGGCAACGGGATCCTGCAGCCCTCTCTCCTCCGCCCCAGGCTTAGTAGCTCCTGCTGTCTGTTCACTGTGGAGTGGTGAGTTTTGGGGGCCAGAGAGATTACCAGAAAAGGGTAATTGCCATATCAGTCCAGGACTCCTGGTCTGGAGGGAGGCCTTGAGCTGGTCTATCCCAAGGGAACAAGGTCAGTGGAATCAGTGCCATTGCCCTGGCCCTCAGTTCATGGGATGGCCTTGCAGGTCCGGGAGCTACAAGATCCAGACCATCCCCCAGCTTCCCGTGGGCACTGTCCCCACCCTCCCTGGGCATGCAGAGTGGCCAGAGCATGAAAATAGGAGGACTATTCATATTCTTCTTGTAAGCACATTTGACAATTTGCAAGACATATTCCTAGCCTTGGGTTCTCAAAAACAAACATGTGAGGCAAATACTATTACTCTCATTTCATAGGCACAGAGGTAGGAGAGGTCAAGTGACACACCCAGGGTCACCTAGTTTATGAGCAGCAAAGCTGAGAATGGGAACCTGGCCATCCCAGATCCCACCCCCTTTCCATTATGTTCCTCAGTGAGCCCCTCCCCAGCTCTCATGACAGGACTTTGGCTTATCCAAGTGACACTTGCAGACACTCTTGTCCCCAGGGCAAAAAAATGGCTTGATGAAATATGACTCTCTGAGATATTGAAATATTTTGCTTCTGATGGGAAAAAAAGGAAACTGGTTAGTATCTTAAGACCCAATGAAATATTTCAATATCTCAGTCAGCATATTTCATCAAGCCATTTTTTGGGGAATTCTGGGTGATGATGGGGTGGTTCAGTAAGCAGAGGCCGGGTAAGGGGGCTGTGCTGTGAGGATGGCTCTGAACAGGCACTGGGAACTGCAGAGAGTTCCAAGCCAAGCAGTGCTGTGACTGTATCTGCACTTGTACGCTGCAGTCTTTTTTTTTTTTTTGAGTTGGAGTCTCACTCTGTCGCTCAGACTGGAGTGCAGTGGCCGCTCCTGGCCACTGCAGCCTCGACCTGCTTTGCTCCAGCGATCCTTCCGCCTCAGGCTTCCAAGTAGCTGGAACTACAGGCGCGCGCTACCACGCCCAGCTAATTTTTTGATTTATTGTACAGATGAGGTCTCACCAAGTTGCCCAGGCGGGTCTCGAACCCGCGGGCTCAGGCAATCCACTCACCTCAGCCTCCCAAAGTGCTGGGATTACAGGCTGAGCCACCAAGCCCGGCACGCTGCACTCTTTATTCCATGTGTAGAGTCATCTACAGCTAATAAATTAAGCAAAGTCATCTGCTGCCTTGGACCTGTGGAATCCGTCTCTCATTATCACTCAGTCCTGGGCTGATGGCTAGAGGGAGCGTGGAAAGGAGAGCGATGCAGCCTTGCCTCAAGCGGCTTACGTTCGGGTCTCAGACAGGAAAGATGCCTTCTGAAGGGACTTCCTAGGTTGGGCACAAATTAGAGGGAATCCACTGACACCCTGGGTTTGCATGGGTGGATTTTAGGTGTTGAAGAAATCCATGAAATTGCATGCAAGATCATTCAGTGCATATACTGTGTGTGTGTGTGTGTATGTGTGTGTGAAAGCGAGAGAGAGAAGGAGAGGGAACCATGTTTTTTACTGGATTCCCAAATATCCTAAAAGGTTAAGAAACACTGAATAAGAGCTTACTTGAGGATGATATAAGTGCCTGGAGTCAGTACATACAGGCACTAGAAATTATGTTCAGTAGAATGCATAGAAAGCCAGTCACAGCATTTGTGGACCTGAACTCAGTTGCACAGACCAGGTTAGCTTTTGATGTGTCTGGATGCCTGTGTCCCCCACCAAATTCATATGTTGAAACATAACCCCAATATGATGGTGTTAGGATGCAGAGCCTCTGGGAGGTGATTAGGTCATGAAGGTGGAGTCCACATGACTGGGGATTAGTGCTTTTAGAAAAGAGGCTTGAGAGAGCTTGTTCATCCTTCTTGCCATGTGAGGATGCAGCAAGAAAGCACCACCCATGAGGAACTGGCCCTCACCAGACACCAAATCTGCTGGCACCTTGATCTTGGACTTCCCAGCTTCCAGAGCCATTAATAGTACATTCTGTGTATAAATTACCCAATCTCAGGTATTTTGTTATAGCATCCTGCACAGACTGAGACAGCTTTCCACACAATCAAAGGAAAACAGAAACAAACTTTGTGAAACCAGCCCCACCCCATGTGTCTGATGACCTGTTTCCTGCCCTGTTGGAGAGATCCCACCACTCTACTAGCTTTTAGGTAGAGGCCTTGGGTGGGGGGCTCCAGGCACCACAGAGCAGCTATTCCTGGTTGCAGTGCAAACAATATCATCTTTTTCAGCATTGTTGCCCTCCCACAGAGAGCAGTCATCTCTCAGGCTGGCTCAGTTCAAGGAAACAATGAAAGAAAAAAAAACTCAGAAGGCAACATTTTCTGGGCAGGAAATGGTTGCTTTTATGCCTGTCAAGCGTCTAGTAAGATTCAGAATAAAACCCACCACTGTGAAAGAGAGTGCGAAATGAAAGGAGCTTTTATTACCCTGGGCTCTGCCTTGTTCGAAATACTTACCTTTCCATTGTGAAACATAAACCTTCTGTGTGTCTTGGCACCAAGAAACACCCGGCGATGAGTTGTTGATTTCTTCTCATAGACCATCTGGGCGCCAGAACCGGGCTCTGTAGGAATGCTTACGTAGTGGAAAGGAAACTGGGAAAAGGGCTGAAACTTTTCAGCAGTCAGTTTTATGCATGTGTGGCAATTACTTCTGCAGGAAGAGGAAGGAAGATTTACTACATCTAGAAACGCAGAGCCCTGTGAATATTGTGCCATAAACTGCAGTGTCCAGAACACAAGCCAGCTCAGAAGTTGGTGGCTATATTTTCTGGAGCCCTGGCAGGACACCTTGTGCTCCCGAAGTCAGAAGAGGGGTATCCCAAATCCCTCTAAGACATGGGGAAATGACGCCAGCTCCTGGGAGAAAATAGGGCAGTGCTAGGAAAGGAAAGTCTCCCCAGTTGCCAAGGGTGGTGGTCTTGGAAGCTTCCACAATGTTGGCTTAGATGGGGACCAGAATCTTGCGCTTTACCTCTTTTCAACACATTACCTGTTCAGGCCTTCTGATAAATGAGTCTTCACTTTCTTAGAAATAAAAAAGAAACTCTCGTCAGAGATGTAGGGCAAGGGAATTGGGAAAGATTTACTGAATCCCTACTATGTGCCAGTCAAGCTCTGGGAGGCTTGACATATTTATTTTTCTCTAGAACTTAAATTGATCATGGGCAGGAAGAATTTTTATTCTTACTTATATATGGAAGATGGAGTGTCAAAGATACTAAGGGCTTGCCAAGCTAGTTAAGTGGTGGAGCCCGGAAGCTGGTGCTTTTTTGCTAGATAGTGTTCTAATATTTTATAAGTTGAATTCCTGTTCAGTAGCAAATGTATAGTCTCTGAGGGCATTGGAAAAATCCTTAGGAATAACCCACTTCAACCATCCTCTTCATGTAGGGAGTCCTGAGGGTTGAGGGAGAAGCTTCTGATTCAATGCTGGTCCTGTTCCACCACTGGAGATGTTGTCATTGGAAAAGTCACCTGTGCCCCTGTGTCTTGATACTGCTCTCGAACCCCTCATCCACACGGTGTCAGAGCAGGGCTGGGCCTAGCTCTTACACACAGTGGAGATGGAAGGCTTGCCACACAGAGTAGTTGCTCAACAAATTCTTGCTGAACTGAATCATGCAAGAAAGCACAAGGCACACAGTGAATGCAAATAAATGAATGTACCCCCAGACACCCAAAACCAACATTTTCCAACTATAGCCCTCTGCAGAACAATGAAGCAGTGGAGTTAGAAGTCACAGCTAAGAAGCAGACCTCAAACCACTGACATCTATGCAGCCCCTGAGAGGAACAGAGAGGAAAACAACCCTGTCCACCGCAGCTTCGCCTTCCCCACAGAGGCCCCTGATAAACAGCCCAAGCGACCTTGCTCCAAGTCCAGCAGTGAGTTGGGGATATAATCTAATGAAACTCATTTCCATCTGTCAACTTCTTTAATTAGGTGGGGAATTTCATCAACTGTCTCTGGACCTACAGAGTAACCAATATATCGTTTTTCAAACTTGTAATAAACCAAAATAAAAATATGCCAATTTCCACGCAGATACACCAGCCTGGCCTTGATGCATTAAAATAATCATTATGAATGAGTAAGGAGTTTGAGTAATAATTTGTGCCCTGCATGCCAGAGCTGGCATGATATGCTTCACAGCACTTTATTTCTATCCAGGCTTCAGAGTGCCAGCATCAAATAATGCAATCTGTACAAAATGCTACTAGCCTCAAGAGCCCTTTATTTCCAAGCTCCTAAAATCTTAATGATAACACACATTAGAACAGCACTTTTTAGTTTATAAAATGCTTTAATGGTCATTATCTCATTTAATTTATTACTTACAAGGCTCCTGTAACTCACAACCTCCCTATAAAGAATTAGCTTTATTTTCCATAGAAGGAGGGCAGGATTTTGAGAGATAAGCAAATTTTCCCAAGGTCATGCAGGGGTAAGTGGTCAGAAAGATTCTAGAGTTTGAGTCTTCTCACTCCAGATCTTTCGACCAGTTGGCCCTTGATCGAGAACATGAAGCCTGATTTTAGAGCCTGCACCCTTTCATGGGAATAGCACAATTCTAAAATTAAACTGGAAGGTATTGGTCCAACTTACTTCTCAACATTGTGTTTGCTTCTAGAGCAATACTGGTAGATGTTAATACAAATGTTAGGTGAAAACTTCTGGTGCTGGGGCACCCACTCTCAAAAATCTCTTTGTGTTGTTGAACAGCTCTGATTGTTTGAAAATTGAGACCAAATCTGCCTCCATACAATGCCCACTCATGAGACCTGGTTCTCTCTGCAGTGGCCACATAGAGCACATCTGCTCTGCCAAGAACAGCCTTCTAAGGGGACTGCACCACATTCTAAACATCAACTTCAAATCACATTGTACAGCTCATCCTTCCCCTCTGACTAAAAAAAGTATTTCTGTCTGTAGCACATTTCTAAGTTGAGTTGGATAATACCCGCATCACTGACCATATTCATGTATCATTTGGTTAATCATCATTGGTAGATTTTTGCCAGGAATTGACATCAAGCTAACTGGGCTGGAGTTTCTGAGTTTTTGGCTGCCCCCACTTTTGGAAACCATTCTCCATTTTTCTTACCTGCAGTAGTTCTGAAAACCCTGGCAATTTCTTTCAGCATCTTGGTGTATGAACCTAGAACTATTCTTTAACCAGTTGCATCTCTTGTGCTCTCTCCCATCTTGCCATGGATCTCAGTCCTGGCTATCAGTTCTCCTGTCTGCTTTTACTTCTGTAAGGACTATTCTTTCCAGAGAAGTTGGAAGTGAAGGGAGATGTGCTTCACTCTTTGTGAAACCCTCAACCATATATTGACTGTATATCGACTATTAACAGACTGACTGCCGGCTTTGAAGGAAGGCCATCATTTTGCTACAAATATAACTAACAAGCCCCTTTGTTATTGTGTAAAGAAAACAGTTCATGGTTGCATTAAAAGAAAAACTGTAGACAAATGTACATGAGTTTACTTGAGAAATAAAAGACTCATGAATAGGGAAGCACTCTGATCCAGGAGAGGTTCACAGACCTCAATCCAGCAACATGGGCAGGCAGTACTTACGGACAGGAAAAAGCAGTGAGGTGTACAAACAACTTGACTAGTTCCAGCTCACCATTTGCCTTACATGGACATGATCTGAGCAGTTGGTTGTTTGTGATTGACTGAAGCTCAGTTGTTGTGATTGGCTGGGACTCAGTTACTTGTTACAAGAATATACTCTTAAGCGAGGCTGCAACTTGTTTCCATACTAAGTTAGGTTGAAGTTCACTGCATAAGAACTCACAGAAGTGTGGAGGCAGCTTTAGTCCAAGTTTAATTTAATTTAACAATTCCCATCTTTTGATCAGCTTCTCAATTTTGAGAGATTGACTAAAACCTTGAGCATTGATGCCACTCTCTGACACCATCAAAATGGACTTGTTTGGTGTCAGGATGGGAGTGACAGTTCTTGACATCAGGTAGACTGAATGTTTCTTTGTGTTCTCTTCATGTTTTTGTTATTCTAATCATAGTGAGATTGTATAATGAACGGCTGCATAAGAGCATTTAAGACTTCTGGGAGGATACAGTGCACCAGGGAGGCTATTATAATGGCTATCAAGAGGATAACACTAAGAGACTCAAGAAGTCTCTTTTACAGGAGTCCCCACAAATCCAACTGATCAAAAGCAAATATATCAGAAATGAGCCAGAAGAGGAATCTGCTTATTCTAAACTAGTGGCTTGTTTGTTGATTTCTTACAACTGAGTTTCTACCATATCAGACATATTATTGCACATGCTCCCCTCAGATACTCCAAAGCCATCATGTTAACTAAACAACCTTAGTAAGATAATTCAAAGAAGCTTACTGGACAGCCATAGCTTTTGCAATAGAGTTAGCTATGGTAGTCAATATTGGACAGATTTCTTTCTTTCTTTTCTTTTCTTTTTTAAATCAGGGTTTCACTTAGATGCCCAGGCTGGAGTGCAGTGGCACAATCACAGATTACCATAGCCTCCAACTCCTGGGCTCAAGTGATCCTCCAGAGTCAGCCTCCCGAATACAAGGTGTGCCACCACACCAGGATATCTTAATTTTTTTTGTAGAGACCAGGTCTTGCTACATTACTCAGGCTGGTCTCAAACGCCTGGGCTCAAACAATCCTCTGGTCTCTGACTCCCAAAGTGCTGGGATTACAAGTGTGAGCCACAGCACCTGGCCAGATTTCTGATCATAATTTCATTTACATTTATGCCAAGTCAGGGAGGGAGCATTCTACCAAAAGATGCCCATTTAGAGGAATCTATGCATGCAGGAAAATTTATCTTTATGGTGAAAATTAAGGGGTATAGACCAAGATTAAGTTTCCAATTGGTTATGGAATGACAGTGGTACTATTAGAAATCCTAATTTATATTGGCCCCTTATTTTCCACTTATTGAAACATGGAGTTGCCTACATGTATGATTGATCATAAAATCCTTCACACATAAACATATATTCTAGAAGAACACAACAGACAGCTTTCTGTGAAATGTGAAATGTCTTGTGTTACCAGTAGGGAAGCACTAGTAATATGTGTCTAAGGCTCCATTATTGAATTACTGCATAGTTGAAGGATGCTGGCAATTAAGGAATTAGGGTTACACATTTGCCTACAAACTATTGAATTGTCTTTTTTGTTGTTTTCTTATTCAATGTCTAGCCTAATTTAACTGCAAAACCCTTATAGGTTTTGCCTACTCTTCGATGTAAACAGGGAATCTGATTTTAAAGAGTTTAAGAACCTAACCCTATAGAAAGGACCAGATTTGCAATTTGAACAATAGTTATATTTGAATTTCAGTGAAATTTGTTAGGGTGAACCTTACAGTGATCTTAGAGAATCCCTAAGATCATATAAAGTTTCAGATTTAACATGGCATACTCAATATTCAGTTAAGTTCCATGTGGATGCTATCAATTATAAAATCTTAATTATCTTGTTATATATAAACAGAAAAAAAAAACAGGAGACAATGATTTTCTGATGACAGAGGAGAGAGGTCTTGGTACTAATAATGGAAACTTTAAGAACTCAGGAGGGACCAGGTGACTGTCCCGGCTCTCTCTGAGTCCACACTTTATATTAGGTTTACATATTCTTTTTTTTTTTTTTTTTTTTTGAGTTGGAGTCTCACTCTGTCGCCCAGACTGGAGTGCAGTGGCCGCTTCCGGTCACCGCAGCCTCAATCTGCTGGGCTCCGGCGATCCTTCTGTCTCAGTCTTCCAAGTAGCCGGAACTACAGGCATGCGCTACCACGCCTGTGGTTTTTTGATTTATTGTAGAGATGAGGTCTCGCTGCCCAGGCGGGTCTCGAACCCGTGGGCTCAGGCAATCCACTCATCTCAGCCTCCCAAAGGCGCGGGATTACAGGCTGAGCCACCGAGCCTGGTTTACATATTCTTAAATATCAGTTTTGCTTCTCCAATTCAGGTGCATAGCACTGTTTATTAAATGGGTTATAACAGATAATTTGACATGGATAATTCTTATAGAGCTCATTCAAATTACATATCTTAACAATTTCAGTAACTGGGTGACTTAGCATGAAAATTTGCCAAAGCATTTCCTTGGTATTCAATTATCTTGTCCTGATTGATATTGGGTTAGTGGTTTTATGAACCAATCAGTTTCTTCATTAGAGTTCTGGACTTTTTTACACAGATATAATCAAATATCTAGGAATTTCATATAGTTTCTGGAACATATTAATAATCCATATGAATAACAGACCCAGACAAATAATACATCCATATGAATAACAGATCTATACAAAACTAAAAATAGACTTAGCATTTGACAATGCTTCACATATAATTTAATATATTAAGTCCAATTAGTTTTATAAGGAGAGATATCCTTTTGAGACATTCCAATGACTGATCTGGAAAATTCCAAAGTTAATTCAAGGTCATAAAAAACTTAATTTAGAATTTGATTTTGAAGAGTTTGTCAACAATATCAAACGTTTAAAATCTTTGAACAGAACAAGATCACATGTCACTGTGAAGTAATAGTTGTCTTAGTCTGTTTTATGCTGCTGAAACAATATCTAAAACTGGGTAGTTTATGAAGAACAGAGATTTATTTTTTACAGTTCAGGAGGTTGAGAAGTCCAAGGTCAGTGGGCTTGTATCTGATGAGAGCCTTCTTTTTGCATCATTTCATGGCGGAAGGAAGAAGGGCAAGAGAGAACATTGGGAAGGGAATTGTGGAGCAAGGTCAAACTTATCCTTTAATTGGGAACCCACTTCTGTGAAAATATTAACCCATGTATGAAGGCAGAGCCTTCACGACCTATTGATGCCTTAAGGGTTCTATTTCTTAACACTGATGCATTGGGGAATAAGTTTCTAACATATGGACTTAGGGGACACAGTCAACCCATAACAATAGTTATTCAATTCTTCTTGAGATTCTGGGTTAAGATGGCTGACAGAAGACCGCTAGAGTGAGTTTCTCCTACAGAGAAACTAGAAAAGAGTGTTATCTCAACACCCACAGAGGAATAGATCCAGCAACACACCCCATGAATCTCCAAAGGAGTGTTAATAACCTTTTAGAGCAGAGAAGAAGAAAAAAATCCACTGACCTGGGCTGGAACTGGCTGAACTCTTTTTCTGCACCACTACAGTCCATCACAGCCTCCAGACACAGTGGGGAAGGTGAATGATGGGAATTTAAGAGTTCCGTGTTCCTGCCACAAACTTGCAGGGATCCCTGAGTCTTGTGGGACCGCAGCCCCTCATGGGAAACTGCCTGTTCCACAGTCATTCTCTGTTGTGGAGTGGTGCAGGAAAAAACCTTGAGCAGCAACAGCTGCCATTTCCCAGGAACTCAACCCCTGCAGGATAGAGAGGCTGCTCTTCAGCCACTTTGGGCAGGAATAGGCCCTATGGGCAAACTCTGAAGCTGCAGACAGTTCCTGGCTGGGTGGATTGCCAGAGACCATCTGAGGCCCTGAGGCTGACTGCACCTTGACATTCAGATCACAGATTGTCTGATGCCAAGATGGGAGCTGGGTGGGATGTGTTGCCATGTCAATCTCTTACTCCCCTTGTGAATTTTCCTGTGCCTGCTCTGTACAAGAACAGTGGCATGGGACTTCCTTCTAATCCCCACTGGAGCAACACCCACCAAGGAGAAACCTTGCAGCTACCATCATAACCAGCTTTCTCCCACAAGCACCATCTCCTGGCCAGAGGTCAACAGTACAGCCAACTACATCAGATACAAAGCTATGGGGAAAGTCTGATTCCCAAATGCCAGCTAACAACACTTCCCAAGCCATTCTGACAACCCAGGATGCCATGAGCCAGTGCAGGTACACAGCGCAGGACTGCCACATCTGGCAATTGAGAAACCCACCTCACCAAGGCTATATATAATCAAAGGAACCCTACAGTCCTATGTCTGCCCCTGCCAACTTCAAATAAAGAGAAATCATCTATCCAAATGAGAAGGAACCAGAAAAACAATTCTGACAGTATGATAAAACAGAGTTCTCCAATACTCCCAAAAGATCATACCAACTCTTTAGCAATAAACCCTACCCAAAATGAAATTGTTGAAATTTCAGACATAGAAGTAAAAAGGTTGATGATAAAATTGGTCAATAAAGTTCAGGAGGAAACTGAAAACCAAATCAAGAAATTAAAAAAACAATTTAGGACATGGATGACAAATTCTCCAAAGAGACAGACACCTTACAAAAAAAACAAGTTGAAATCCTGGAAGTGAAAGAAGCATTTAGGGAAGTACAAAATGAAGTGGAAAGTTTTAACAGTTGACTAGAAGAAGCAGAAGAAAGAATCTCAGAACTTGAAGACAAGGCTTTTGCACTAACCCAATCAGACAACAATAAAGAAGAAAGAATCAAGAAAATGGAACAAAGTCTCCAAGAAATGTGGGATAATGCAAAACATCCAAAACTAAGAATCATGGTGTTCCTGAGGAAGAAAAGAAAACAACAGGTTTGGAAAACCTATTTGAGGGAATAATATAGGAAAATTTCCTTGGCCTTGCCGGAGATCTAAACAACTAGATACAAGAAGCCCAAAGAAACCTTAGAAGATACATTGCAAAAAAGGTCATCCTCAACACATATAATCATCAGCTATGCAAAGTTAATGTGAAGAATAATTTTAAGAAAAGTGACACAAAAGCATCAAATAATTTACAAGGGTAAACCTATCAGACTAACAGCAGACTCCTTAGAAGAAACCCTACAAGCCAGAAGGTATTGGGGCCCATCTTCAATCTCCTCAGACAGAATAACTGTCAGCCAAATATTTTTTATCCTGCAAAACTAAGTTTCATAAATGAAGGAGAAATGAAGTCCTCTGCAGACACGCAAATGCTGAGGGAATTTGTCACTACTAGACTGGTTCTACAAGACATATTCAAAGGAGTTCTAAATACTGAAACAAAAGATCAAAGTACACTGGTAGGAAAATACTGGAAATCATAAAGTTCACAGGTTTTATGATACCATAGAGAAAGTAAATATGTATCCCTTTTCCCAACCTGCCTCCTAGGGGTGCAGGGAGCATGTTTGGGAATCTCTTTCATCTCTCCTGTCCCCAGCACAGAGCTAGGTACCAGGAGGTTCTGAGTTCCTCTAGCTAAATGTTTGCAGTCTAAAAACATTTAGCCTATCTTTAGGCCCCATGAGAAATTTGCTGAGTTTTTCCTGATCTGGGCCTATTGTCTTAAACTTGACAGGAGGCCCAGGAAATGAATTGCTTGCTCCTAATTCATTCATGAACTGATGTGATAATTATGCTTCTCAACATTTCCTGCAACTGCTGCCCCATATTTTGCATGCTACGTAAATGGGAGGCGATGAGTAAAGGTGATCCTTAGGGCTGCCTCTGCTGAGCAAAAAAGGGGCAATTGCCTTAATATGTTTAGCCAAAGGAATCAATTAGTTGTTGATTGTGGTTGAAGAGGTCTGCCGTTTCTTCTAGCCAGTCTTCTCTGGGCAGAAGTTTCCTGTGGGTACCTGTGCAGGGAGCTAGCTACATAGCCTCCATTCTTAGAAACATTCTCCTTTTATTAAGTGTAATCCTGCCTCCCAGGGACTTCTCCCCACCTGTCTCAGGTCTGCCCTCTTGGGCTACATACAACAGTTGGTTTCCTCATGCATGCAACTCATCTTTAGATGCTTGAAGACAGCTCACAGTTCCTGAAAGCACACAATGACAAGGGATATTACTAAAGGCCTCTGGCAGAGTCCTTCCAGAGGGATAGACAGACCATCCCTGTCCTAGAGGGGACACATACAAGCAACCACTCTACTACCAGTCATTGGGAAGTAGGTTCTTTTTTTACAAAGGTCCAAGAGTCATGTCTTGGCTGATACACAGCCCTGCTCTGTGCTACACATTCTGCGTGTGCTGTCCTCACCCTGTGGTCCCACTGACAGCACCAGTGATACCCACCACGTGGGACTCCCTCTGATCCTGGCCTATGGGGACAGGAGCCAGACATGTTACAATCTTGTCTGCCATATTGCATGGCTCTCTGAGAGGTGCTCCTCACTGCTCCATCTCACTGTATCCAGGGCTCTGGTTGGCTCAGTGAATGCCTGGGACATTCTCCCAGCAGGTGTGTTCTCAGTGGGCAGGACAAGGCCTCACTCATTTGTCACCTCCTTTTATCTCACAGCTCCTCTCAGGCTCTCATGGTGAGCAGTTCCCAGTCTACTCCCAGTCATCCATTTCCGATTAGGGATGTTGGACTTTTATTTCATTTTCTTTTAAAATTGCCTTTATCAGAACGCTTCTATACTGCTGGTAGGAATACAAACTTGTACAACCTCTCTGGAAAACAGTCTGGAGATTTCTGAAAGAACTAGAAATTGACCTTCCATATGACCCAGCAATTCCCCTATCGGGAATATACCCGGAGGAACTCAAATTATTCTACAAAGAAGATACCTGCACACATATGTTTGTTGCAGCTCTATTCACAATAGCAAATACATGGAACCAACCATGTTGCCCATCGAAGCTGGACTGGATAAAAAAAAGAACATATACACAATGGAATATTATGCAGCCATAAAGAAGGACAAACATATGGACTTTGCAGCAACTTGGATGGATGTGGAGTCTATCATACTCAGTGATGTATCACAGAAACAAAGAACAGAGTTCCATATGTTCTCACTCATAAGAGAACTTGAACAATTATAATCCTATAAGAAAGCGATTGGCAGTAATGGGAAACTTGGTGGAGGGGGGTGGGATTGGCAGTTGAGGGAAACTGCTAGGGCAGGGAGGGGCATACCTCATTAACAAGGGTACCTGCATGATCAATGTTTGTATACCTAACCCTGAATTGTATCCCACATCTTTACATTAAAAATTAAAAAATAAATAAATTGCCTTTATCAGGAGTCTATCTTCTGCAGTACATCATCACAAAGATATATATATATATGAATACATATAATATCTATTAATATATATTTATGAATATATATAATGCTTCACTGACATTTTAAGTGTTTACTATGTGTAGGCACCATAGCCCATTTAATCCTTATCAGAGCTCTATGAAATAGGGACCATTATCATCCCATTGCACAGATGGGGAAACTGAAGCACAGTCATTTAAATGACTTGCCTCATGTTGCACAACTAGTGAGTGGTGCAGTTGAGAGTCAGAGTTTGAGATCTTTCTGTTGATCAAGGTGGCAGAGATGCTTTCCTGTTTTATTTCTTCTCAGTACATAGAACAATATCTATTTCATCTTAGATGATAAATATTTGTCAAATGAGAGAATGGAAAACTGAATAAATGAAAAAATGTTGTCTCCAACTTGGGGAATCTCAAAGAAAGCATTCACCGTAAGTCTAGATGGGTGGTTCGCAAGCTCCAAGATCTGGTGGGTTTGTCACAACTTGATGGCTAGGCCCTGCCCTAGAATTTCTGGTCCAGCAGGTCATACCTGATAATTAGCATTTCTAAAAGTTGCCAGTTGCTGCTGAGGCTACTGATTGGGGGGACCCTGTTTTGAGAAGCTCGGGTTTGCAATAAAATTCCATCACACTTTCACAGCAGGAGTGTCCTACAGTAACAGGACAGGACGCAGGGACCAAGTGCCCACTGAACTGCCTGGTCCAGGCAGAGGCAAGCCCAGGACTCAGACTGTCCTGTTCATGCAGCAGTCAAGACCAGCTTCAGGGAGTAGCAGCTGCAGCTGGTCTGAGTCTCAAAGTGGTCAATTATCAACTGAAATGCTGGGCACAGAGTGGAGATTAAACCATAACAAATTCTTCCATTTATAAAACACCTACCACACACGAGGCATGGACAGACACACACACACACACACACACACACACACACACACACACACACACACAAACCCACACACACACCCATCCTCCATGCATTTTTCTATAACTGCTTATGTGTGGCCCTAAAATCCTTGAGTTCTTTAAAACTGCATAATAAAAATCATAGGGCTTAGAGGAAAATATTGCTAAAGACAGACCACTCAAAATCTAGTAACCAGAAAGCCGACAAACCCAACAACAATTAGTAATAAAAACACCAGCAGAGTATTTATATACAATGTCACTAGATTTGCACCCAACCTCAAAAGTAGTGTATTAATTGCCACCTGAAACCCTGGAGTGTGGAAATCCTCCTTTGAGATTGGGTTGTGGAGACCAATTTCTACCCAAATTAAAAATCTGATCAAGAGTATGTAGTCTTCTTCATTAATCCACAGTTTCAATACAGGAGGATTATCTCCACTCACAGCTACACCAGATAGCTTAACCTCCTGGAAAGCTTAGCAATTCTAGTAGCTTCCAAGCCAGCCACTTTGCAGTAAAGAGAGGCACTTCTGCAAATTGTCAGCTTTCATCTCAAGGCCATCATAGCTTGCTATGGCCTTCTCTTTAATTGTTTTTTTTTTTTTTGAGTTGGCGTCTCACTCTGTCGCCCAGACTGGAGTGCAGTGGCCCTTCC
>NW_007253831.1:168014-168599 GCF_000164805.1 Carlito syrichta | reverse complement strand
CTCAGCCTTCCAAGTAGCCGGAATTACAGGCATGTGCTACCACGCCCGGCTAATTTTTTGTTTTATTGTAGAGATGAGGTCTCGCTGCCCAGGCGAGTCTCGACTCTTTAAGTGTGAGAAAGCTGCTCTCCCATCCCTTCAAAATACATGTGCTAAAGACAAATCTCACAGACCAACATGACCTCCTATGTTGTTATAGATGGGTCTGTTTCCAAGTTGGCAAAGCCCAGATATGAACCCAAAGCTGGCTGACTGCAAAGTCCATGCACTTTCTCCTCTTTTTGCTGTCTTTATTAGAGCATGGATGTGTAAAAGCAAAGCAAGTTGAGGGTGTGATGTGTTGGGTAAGATGTGGTCAACAGTGTGGGTGCTCAACTACACCTCTGCCTTGGATAGAAGCTGCTTGAGGGCCAGACAGGTGGAGCAACCCTGTCTTCCTTGAAGCACCTAAAAAGTGTCTCAGAGTAGTTGCTCAATAGGCATTTAATGAGCGGAATTGTATTTAATTAATAGTAATAAAAACATGTCAGCTGGGCTCGGTGGCTCAGCCTGTAGTCCTGCGCCTTTGGGAGGCTGAGGTGAGTG
>NW_007253831.1:164057-167954 GCF_000164805.1 Carlito syrichta | reverse complement strand
AGAGTGAGACTCCAACTCAAAAAAAAAAAAAAAAATGTCAAATATTGAAATCATTCCTTTAGTAAAAGTGTTACAAAGAAAATGTTATATTTTCTTTAATAGGCTGGGTGGTTGGTGGAGCTGGAGGATGGCATTTTTTTTTTTTTTAAATTGTAGAAATGGGATCTTGTTATATTGACCAGGCTGGTCTTGAATTCCTGGGCTCAAGAGATCCTTCTGCCTTTGCCTTCCAAAGTGCTGGGATCACTGGTGTGAGACACCGCGCCTGGCCCCTGACCACAAAATTTTTAACTCTTAAGTCTTTAAGTTTTAACTCTTAACTCTTTAAATCTGTGACAGACTTTCCCAGGATGAGTCTGGAAATACCTTGGTATATATTGTTCAAAAAGTTTTGCCAAGGCAGTCACACACAAGCCATGGGGGCAGAGAGGACACAGCCACGCTACACGGTTTACGGAATGCATGTTACCTTGTGACATCACGTGTGCATGTGTGTTGGGGAGGGCTGTGGGCCAGGGACTGTGGGTCTGGCACTGGGTCCCAGGGCATGAAAAACACACAACCTGACAGGGGCGACTGGAGGGATATAATCAACCACCTGCAATCCTCTGAAGAGCTGCAGAGGGACACGCTTGCTTTGTGTGGTCCCAAGGGCAGGATGAGGTACAAGGATGGAGTGTTAATTCAATGACCCACTTCCCAGTCTTACTCTTGTTCCTAAGTTGTGCTTGTTCCAAGTTTCATTTTCAATTGACTGTTCAGTGAGACCATCAGGGTCTTAGGATCAAAACTTGACTTTGTTAGTCAATATATTCTCAGTGATCCCTGATATATGAAGGCAGTGAGGGGTATGGTCTTCAGAGTCAAAGTTCAGACAGATCCCTGCTCTACAGACACCACTTGCACTAGGACCACGGGCTCCATGAGCTTCAGATTTTTTGTTAGGATCTCTTTATTGCTATCAAGTGGACTGGATAAAGAAAATGTGGTACATATACACAATGGAATATTGCGCAGCCATACAGAAAAACAAAATTATGGACTTCACAGCAACTTGGACGGATTTAGAGTCTGTAAGACTCAGTGATCTATCACAGAAACAGATCTGAGTATTGCATAAGCGGACCCTGAACATTTATCATAATACCATAAGAAAGGGTTTGGCAGTAGTGGGACACTGCCAGGGGAGGAGGGGCACATAACATCAATAAGTGTACCCAATCTCAAACCAGGTGAAGTGGGGACCAAGAAGAGGCCCAAACTTTACCTGTACGATGACCACTTATGTACCTAACCCTGAATTGTACACTGAAGTAGGGTCTGAGCGATTAAATAACAGCCCACCGACTTAATTTTAACAAAGGAGAAGTTTATTAGTCAAGGCTCTGCCAGCTGGCAACCGCTTGCAGGAAGAGAGCTCCAAGCAAGACGGCCCTGAGCCCCCGCTCAGAGCTTTCTTAAGTAGTCCTAGCTTACATCTTGGTTAGCTAAAGTTAGTGTTGAACATTTTCCAGAGCTCTTACCGCAATATTCTGCTGACATCAACAAGCTAACAGGTGTGCTAACTAGGCAAGTATTGTGGGTAAGAATACAATTTATCTTGCAATATTTACAGAGGAGAAACCTTCAAAGAAAACCTTCCAGGAAGGGAGTAACGCCTGTCTCAAGGCTGAAGCCATCTCTGTCGCCCCCTTCCTCTTACAATCCCAGGGACAGAGGCTGCTTTTTTCTCCCTTTTATATGCACTACATCTTTAAAATTAAAATTAAAATTAAACAAGAAGATCTTAATTGATTCACTGTTTGTGGGCCTTAAATGAGATGAAGAATTCTAGAAAGGGTCAAGTCCCTGGACAAGCCCTATGGGAGACACAGTCCAACAGCAGGCTTCCAAAAGCTTCTAATCAATTTGGGGTGACAAGACACACATTGAAAGCAAAAAATAGTCATGCATCTATTTCCACAGGCTGATGTAGTAAGTAGTATAAAGAATTCTCTGTGGATCAGTTTGTTTCTTCTACAAAGCTGGTGTTGAAAAATTATTTGTTGAGGAAGGGCAGGGTGAATAATTGGGCACCCTTGTCTCAACCTTTAATCATAAAAACTATGAGCAAAGTGGAGAAGTGTTTCTTTTAAAGTTTCAACATCTTCTTTGTTCTCAGCTGTATGGCACATGTAGGCTCAAAAGTAAAACAAAGATGCTCTTAAGATATCTCAGGAGTGGGTGTTTGTTCCCATCCACGGAATGTTCTTCACCTTCCCTCTCCCTCATCCTTTTCAGAGACAGACAGAGCTCAAGAGGAA
Source organism: Carlito syrichta (assembly GCF_000164805.1). Classification (NCBI taxonomy): domain Eukaryota; kingdom Metazoa; phylum Chordata; class Mammalia; order Primates; family Tarsiidae; genus Carlito; species Carlito syrichta. The sequence continues at coordinate 165,651 of NW_007253831.1, read as the reverse complement.
AATGACAGGAAGCATTTACAGCCAACATCCTGGAAATAGCCCCTCCAGAGAATGGGATGAATAAACCTGTATGCAGAGTTTTTAGCAGGACCCAACAAGATGACTAACACAGGAAGGGTGCCAATCAGCAGAGCTGGCAGATGCCTCTTCAAAACAGGGGGTGGCCAGCGGAGCGTTCCCTCAAATATTTGCCTGTCAGCCTTGTGGAGGAGAACATTTTTAGCTCTTCAATAAATTGTCCCTTTGTGGCAGTAGCAGCTAAGCACCTCTGACGTCATCAGCAGGAGCCTTATTTGGTTTTAATGGGGAATCATTTCAAGCTGAGATATGCACATGCCTCCTCCCGGATGTGGCATTCGATCTGCTGAGCTCAGCCCACACACCTGTGCCTCGAGGCAAAGCCAAATGTGCCTGTCTCAGGCAGAGGTTGACAAACAGCAAAGCTGGGTTGCGCTCAACTGCTCTGTTATCTGCTTCCTGCTGCTGTGACTCCGGTTCCCCTTATTTTCTGTGTGTTTGCAAATGTCTCCAGGCGGGGTTGCTGAGGGTGGTTACCTCTCGCATGCACGCCTCTCGGCGTTTTCTGAATATTCTCATTTCTGAAGTGGATGTCCCCCAACACATGATTGGAGATGAATGGGTATTCCATATTCAGTGATTGTAGGTGATGCTGGATTTATTCTCCGACATGAATTTAGTGATTGTAAATGTCACAGACTCACACTGTTTTTAAATATGTTCATGACTTCAGAGTCGATGGGAATTTGAATTTCAAGAGCTCGTTATTTCTCTTTCCAGGAAGGAGGAAAAGAAACCATGCAGACATGCTAATATCTACTGGGTTTATTTGGTGTCTGACATCAGTAACGTTGGATCGGAAGACTTTTCTAGCACTCACTGCTCCACTTTATTTGGGGGAAGGAGTATAATCTGGTAAAGGGAATACTAACTTTGAGTTATAAACTCCCCACTTTGCCTGGGTATGCAATGTATTTCTGCATAATGACCCCTATTATGAAAAATGCTGTTGATAATTGGCAATGTTAACATCATACACCAAATATCTTGGTTCTGTACCAAAATGAGTCCAGCTTTCATAAAGCAGCATCTAACTCTTGCCTCAGTTTCAGGTTAGGGATTCATTTAAATTATGAAACAGAATGACATCATCTCAGGCCTCTAGATTACAGAGTGAGAAACAGATTGAGAAAAAACAGTCCACAACTCAGCTGGAATTGAATGGAAAGAACTGGAATCAGGAAGGTTGGACTTTAACTCAAGCTCTGCCACTCTTTGGTGGTTAATCCTAGATAACGCCGCGAATCTCTCTGAACCTCCTTTTCCTCATCTATAAAATGGGGACCATGATTATTGCTACCTCACTGGGTAGTCACTGGGATTAAATGAATTAATATGTGTGTGTGTGTGTGTGTGTGTGTGTGTGTGTGTGTATGAAATCACTGAACTCAGAGAAGGCATTCTATAAACACATGCTTAATCTGAATAGAGGAAAGTTTGCGATAGAGGTTTCTTCTTCTTTTTTTTTTTCTTGAGTTGGAGTCTCACTCTGTCACCCAGACTGGAGTGCAGTGGC
>NW_007253831.1:150535-163851 GCF_000164805.1 Carlito syrichta | reverse complement strand
TTATTGTAGAGATGAGGTCTCACCAAGTTGCCCAGGCAGGTCTCGAACCCACGGGCTCAGGCAATCCAATCACCTCAGCCTCCCAAGGCGCGGGGTTACAGGCTGAGCCACCGATCCTGGGAGAGAAAGAGGAGGAGGCAGGGAGAGAGAGAGAAGGAAAAAGGGAGACGTGGGGAGAACAAGAGGGAGGGTTGGGGGGGCAGGGAGAGACCTGATTCATCCAGAACAGTCCTGAGAGATATTTCCTTCAAAAGCAATATTTTGTACATGAATAAGACCATTTCAGTTCATAACAGAAATAATAGTTCCCATTTATTGAACACTTACTAAATGTTGTACCCTGTACATTTCTCTAGAGAAGAATCCCTCAGTTTTCTACATAGGGTGGGGGTAAGCCTGGCTTGCAAGTAAGACTCAAAGAATTCCCTGAGAAATATATTTTCAACCTTAATGTGAATATAAAACAACCCTATTTAGTAGGAGTATAAAATGAAATGCATTTCACATGAATTTTCACTTCCTTTCTGTATTTCTCATCCAATCTTTTGGGTCACAAGTAAAAGTTAAGGTAGAAGCATCTGCTCCAAGGACCCCAGCTAGCAGGACCCTATGTATTGTCACCGAGGATCAAGAGGATTCCTGCTGAATTTACCTTCGTATTGCTCAAGGCACTCCCAGACTTTAAAAGTAATAATTCTTCCTATTTGAATAGTGTTTCTTCAGATTTATCAGATGCTTTTCTGTACAAAATTTTGCATAATCCTGAACAAAATCCTGTGAGGCATATGTTAATCTCACTTGCAAATGAACAACATGAGCCCCATAAGGGTTAAATGACTTATTTAAGGTCACCAAATGTTAACACTAGGATCTGAGCCACAGTTATCTGATTTGGAGCCCCCTTCCCCTACAAACAGTCCCAAATTTAGGGTTGTCAAACAACAACCCAAAAATTACACCCACAAATCCTGTGGATCAGAAAATTGGAAAGGTCATAGTAGGAAGGATTGTTTCTGCTCCATGTTGTCAAGAGACTCTTCTGGGAAAACTAGAAAGCTGGGATGATTTGATAGACGGAAGCTAGAATTATCTGAATCATCTTGTCTCATGGTTGAGGCTAGCTGTTGGTTGGAACTTGAGCGAAGACTGTTAGGGCACTTACATGTGGCCTCTCCGTGTGGCTACTTGGGCTTCCTCACAGCATGGTGGGTAGTTTCCAAGAGCAGGTGTTCCAAAATGAGCCAGGCAGAAGTTGTATCACCTTTATGACCTAGCCTCAGAAGTCATGTTAGCATCACTTTCACCATAGTCACCAACCTGCACACATTCATGGGAAGAAAAAATAAAACTCGCCTCTTTGTCACATTAGAAAAAAGAACAGGTGGGATGAAAGATGTGACTATGACTGTCTTTGCAAAATATAACCTGTTACGCCCTACTACAAGAAACAGGCCGGCCTTGTTGGTTTCAGAAGACTATATTGGGACAGGCTTTCTGGTGGAAAAAGTGCAGCCAATCCCATTGGTGCCTCCCTTGAACCTTCTATTCTCAGATGCAGGACTGTTTGGAGAGGCAAGGGACACTTGCTTTGTTTCCCAGGACATGGTTTCTAGGCTCTAGCATCATGAACAAAGCCAACAAGTAGTGATTATAGCTGGCAGCAAGATTTTTCTGGTTTCCAAAATATCTTATTCTTGCCTAATTCCATAAAGGATTTGAGGTGGTTTTTTATAAAGCATGCTCGCATGCGCACGTGCATACACACACACACACACACACACACACACACACACAACACAAACATCATATACTAAAAACACAGACGATCAAAACCAAATATAGAGGCATAAAGTAAAAAGCAGTAATTCACATTGAAATCACATTTACTATCTTAAAATCATAGTTACAGTGACTGAATACCAGGTTAAGCTCTAAGCTTCCTGGAAGACAAGGCAAAAAGGGCCAAGAATATTTGTGAAGTTAGGGGGTCTTAAACCCGTCTGCATTTCCCATTTTTCCTCTAAGTGTTGAATGCAGAAGACTATCTTTTGCTTTCTGGTAGTTTTTAAAAAGTTTTGTGTGTGTTTTTTTTTCCTTAAATGATAATGACCTGTGTTAATGACATTTGAGAGGAAAAAAATAAATTGGAGATTCACAGCTGGGGTCATTGTCAGTCTGTGATTGAAGCTTCCCTGTGAGAGGCAGGACACTCATTGTCTCACGGCTCCACCAGACTCTTTCACAACATCTCGACTGGGGCACTTGAGCAGAAACCTTCTCCGCCTCCTACCCTCCAAGAACAAACAAAAAATCAGCAGCAAAATTAAGATTAAAAAATACATTTGAGCCGGGCTCAGTAGCTCAACCTGTAATCTCGCGCCTTTGGGAGGCTGAGGTGAGTGGATTGCCTGAGCCCGTAGGTTCGAGACCCGCCTGGGCAGTGACACCTCATCTCTACAATAAAAAAAAAAAAAAAAAAGAAATCAGCTGGGCGTGGTAGCGCATGTCTGTAATTCCGGCTACTTGGAAGGCTGAGGTGGAAGGATGGCCGGAGCCCAGCAGGTCGAGGCTGCGGTGACTGGGAGTGGCCACTGCACTCCAGTCTGGGCGACCGAGTGAGACTCCAACTCAAAAAAATAAAAAATAAAAAAATAAAAAAATAAATTTGACATTTCAAAGACAAAAGGGAGAAAACAAAAGATTCCCTTTCTCTTTCCTTTTGAGAAAAAGGTGACTTCTTTGAGCTTCTTTGTTTCACACCGAGCTCACGAATGTGTCTTCATTATCCCACTCTTTCCTCTTCACAGCATCTAAATTCTGACTGAGTCCATTTCAATGACCACACAAAAGTGATACATGCAGAGTTTGAAGAAATTAGCCATGAAATGAGCGTCTCCTGAATATTGGTTATTGCCTTTTTTTTGGGTCGTTATTTATTTGTTTTTATTTTAACACATAAAAGTGAGACATCTACTTTCTGAGGTCTGAATTTAGAGGAGAATCAGAAGAAAGAAGTTCATGGACGGGTACAGAATCTGGGAATCAGCTCCTGGATCCGATGTTCTTTGTCATTATACTAGGATGCTCCCAGGATCAACAGGGCCGTGTCTGGAAAGCACAGAGCACAGGGCTGGGTGCAGAGTGAAATGTACCACTCTCATTTCTGTGGGGCCAATCTGATTATATCACCTCTCTGCTTAAAATGCTTCACAGATGCCCCTTCCAAACACCATAACCCGACCTGTCCCACCTGGACTTTGCTCACCTGTCCACGATCACCCTTATGCTCCTCCCTCCAGCCTCACTAAACCTCTTTCAGATTCTAGAAGGTTCTGGGCTCTTTTTCTCCCCTAGGAGAGAAATAGCACAGGGTGTTTCCCCTGCCTGGACTCTTCTTCCTTTTCCTGGTCCTCACCTGACTATTTCCCATCCTCTGATCTCAGCTCTGGTGACCTCTGTCATTAAAGTCTTCTTCAGTCCCAGATCTAAATTAGGTCTCTACCCACGTGTCACCACAGGGCCTTGGATAATTCAGTGATTCCTGGGTATTGTGCAGTAAGGGGGTGGAGAGATCTGCTGGTGGTGCTGGCAGAGACTGGACCCTAAGACTGATTTTGGAATCTGGGTGTATAGAAGCCAAAAAGCCTGCCATTTCAGCCTGGCATGGCAGTGTGCGCATATAGCCCCAACTACTCAAGAGGCTGAGATGGGAGGATTGCTTGAGCCCAGGAGTTTGAGGAGTTTCAGGCTGCAGTGAGCTATGTTCATGCCACTGAACTCCAGCCTGGGCAATAGAGTGAGATTCTCTCTATAAAAACCTCAAAACAAACAAATAAAAATCCTGCTATTTCAAAGCTGTGAGCACACTTCTATCTCTCAGGAGTAGAGAAATAATTTTCCCTGAGCAAAGATGATGCTTTTGTTCTGAAGAGAAATCTCTTGAGCAACTCTAATTCTATAAATGTAAAGTTAAGACCCTCTTCCCATCACTTTTGGGGAAAACTGAAGGTACCATTAACTTGAATGTAGATGTTTTTTGAAAAAGTTTTTCTGTGAGACTTATCTATTCTAGAGTATTACTGAGGAAGAGCTATGTTCTCAGGAGATTGTACATTTCCCATCTGGCGTGATATTTCGTGGCTCTGTTAGAGTATAGATAGGACAAAGGTGCAGCAGCAGTTTGATCTAGGGGAGGTGAATGTGCTTATTCACACCAGGTTTTAGCCATCAAGACCATGATAGGCAGGTATTACCTCCATTTGCTAAAAAAAAGGACAGAAAAAAATGGACAGATTGTTAATATACTATATATGCTTTTCTTTTCTTTCTTTCTTTCTTTCTTTTTTTTTTTGAGTTGGAGTCTCACTCGGTTGCCCAGACTGGAGTGCAGTGGCCGCTCCCGGCCACCACAGCCTTGCTTGCTGAGCTCTGGCGATCCTTCCGCCTCTGCCTTCTGAGTAGCCGGAATTACAGGCATGTGCTACCACACCCGGCTGATGTTTTTTGATTTATTGTAGAGATGAGGTCTCGCTGCCCAGGAGGGTCTCGAACCCGCAGGCTCAGGCAATCCACTCACCTCAGGCTCCCAAAGGTGCGGGATTACAGGCTGAGCCACCGAGCCCAGTTTATGCTTTTCTTTAACTGTGATAGGTTTAGGATATCTTAGTCCACTTGAGCTGCTGTAAAAAAAATTCCATAACATGAGTGGCTTATACAAAAAACCAACAGATGCTGGAGAGGATGTGGGGAAAGGGAACACTTCTACACTGTTGGTAGGAGTGTAAACTCGTACAACCTCTGTGGAAAACAGTTTTGCCATTCCTAAAAGATCTAAAAATTGAACTTCCATATGACCCCACAATCCCCCTACTGGGAATACCTGGAGGAACTCTTTGAAAAAAATACCTGCAAACACATGTTTATTGCAACATTATTCCCAATAACAAAAACATGGAACCAATTGTGCTGCCTATCGAAAGAGGACTGGATAAAAAAATGTAGTACATATACATGATGGAATATTAAGCAGCCATAAAGAAGGACAACGTTATGAACTTTGCAGCACCTTGGAAGGACTTAGAGTCTATAATACTGGGTGATCGATCACAGAAACAAAGAACTGAGTACATGTTCTCACTCATAAGCGAACCTTGAACAATTATCATAATACTATAAGAAAGGGATTGGCAGTAGTGGGAAACTGCCAGGGGGGTGGCACCTCATCAACAAGGGTACCTCCATAATGAACATTTGTATACCTAACCTTGAATTGTACCCCACATCTTCAAAATTAAAAATTAAGGCCGGGCTCTGTGATTCAGCCTGTAATCCCAGCTCTTTGGAAGGCCGAGGTGAGTCAATTGCCTGAGCCCGTGGGTTCGAGACCTGTCTGGACAACTTGGCAAGACTTCTTCTTTACAATAAATAAAAAATTAGCCAGGTGTGGTAGCGCATGCCTGTAGTTCTGGCTTCTTGGAAGGCTGAGGCGGAAGGATTGCTGGAGCCCAGTAGGTCGAGGCTGCGGTGACCAGGAGTGTGCCACTGCACTCCAGTCTGGGTGACAGAGTGAGCCTCCAACTAAAAAAAAATAATAATAATAATAAAAAATTTTTTTCTCAAATTCTGGAGGCTAGGGAAGTCCAAGGTCAAGACAGATTTGATGGATCTGGTGAGGGCTCACTTTTTGCTTTATGAATAGTGTCTTCTTGCTGTGTCCTCCTATGGTGGACAGGACAAGGGGTCTCTCTCAGGCCTCTTTGATAAGGGCACTAATCCCACACATGAGGGCTTTATCTCCATGACCTCCTAATACCATCAGCCTTGGGGGTTAGGATTTCAACTTATACATTTGGTGGGGGACACTAACATACAGGCTATAGCACCAGGGGCTGGCAAATTATGGCCTGGACCAAATCCAGCCCCTTGACTCTTTTTGTAAATAAAGTTTTATTGGAGCACAGCCACATTCATTCAATTACACCCTGTCTATGGCTGCTTTCATGCTATAACAGAACATTTGAATAGTTGCCACAGTGACCATATGACCCACAGTGTGTTTACTATACAACCCCCAGAAATATTTACTATATTTTTTACAAAAGAAGTTAGCTACTTGGAAAGGACCCTATAGACTCTGATGTGACTGTCCCCTTGGGAGTTGTGGTCTATGGGTGGCTATGGGATCACTCTGGAAGGAGAAAAAAGTCTCATAAGCAGCTGACCTGAGAAGACATGCCTGGGCTCAAAAAGTGGCCAGGAAAACGGACTTAGGGAGAGGAAGGAGAAGTCTTCCTGCTCTCTCTGGTCCTAAAACCCATTACTTTTGTACCGTCTGCCGCTTCCTTCAGGTCTTTGCCCTGGAACCCAGGGAAGCTGAACGAGCTGCTTGTTGACCAAGAATGGCTGTTTGGAGCATTCTCTCTTGCACCTGGACTTTACAGAGACCATGTCTTTCCATAGCCTATAGTGATGGGAAGGAATGTCACAGTTTCTTTGAAAGAAGAGTTTCTTCCCAATTAGAATAAAAGCAGAAAAGAGCAACTCTGCTACCCAGGATGAGCAAGTTTCAAACAACTACCCTCTTACATTTCCTTCACCGGATATTCACACCTCTTCACAACTTCCACCCTAACCCCACTTCTCACTCCTCTGGGCATCAGATAGCAGGGTGGGAAAGGCCTGCCTTGCTGACCACTGTACCTAGGGCTCTCCCTCTGCACCACAAGCATGGGTACTCACTCACTGCTGGATGAGTGAATACCACCACTGAGCCCACCTTGTGCCATGTCTGCATCGCACAAGCACCTAGCTCGTCTGCCTGGCATGCCCTCAGGGTTCAATAAGTGGTAGCAATTATTGTTCATTTTGAACTCTGCTTCCCAAGGAATAGATAAGCAAAATTCCAAACAACTTTAAATCATCCTTGGTGAAACCCAGGTCTCATCCCAGGCTCTCACAAAAGCTACCCATTTCCTTAGCTTGAAAAAGTCACCTTAAGAACTCAGTTGCGTAAGAGCTCCTGATGGAGAAATCTTTTATGATTATACTTTATGCTGACAACAGTTCTAAATTAGAGGGTGCAGCTGACTGGAATGAGCTTAATTCTCCATACAAATGTGGGCTCTTGGAAAGAAATCACTTTTTTCAGGTCTAAAGTCTATTTTATCTCCCCTAATTAGGAGAATATGTAAAGCAAGAGGGGGGAATAGTGTTCAATTTGCCATAAAAAGCAAACCCGGTAGTTTATAAGATCACACTTTCCAAACAAGCTCTGGCCCATTAGAGGAGATCATACATAATTCAGGACCCACTTGTTACTGCGTGTATCATGCAAATTCTCTCAAATTACATTTGGAAAAAATGAGGTTCATCTTCCAGCTTTAAAGAGACTATTAGAAAAAGAGGTAGGTACACAAGCCATAAAGAAGCAAATGATTTAAGTAGCTTCAGTGTGAATGTGGGATCGGGATACCTTGAATGAAAAAGTGAAAACCCCTCAATTCTGAGCCCTATGTCAAGATAGAATCCAACTGGTGACAAATTGTTTACTTCTCTGTTTGCTATCAAAGTTGTCTGCTCCTATCAGAAGGAAGGATCCTTCTGGGCTTGGTGAAAAAGAGAGAGAGAAAAACTTAGTTCATCTAGGCTGCTATAATAAAAATGCCATAGAGTGGGTGGCATAGAGTGTTATAAACAATAGAACTTTATTTCCCATGATTCTGAAGACTGGAAGTCTCATCAGGGTATTAATATGCGAGGTGCTGGTGAGAGTGTTCCTTCAGGTTGCAGACTGCTGGGTTCTCAGTGTTTCCTCACACAGCAAAAAGAAGGTGAGAGAGCTCTTTGAGGCCTCTTTTACAAGGGCCTAACGTCATCATGAGGGTTCCAGCCTCAGTGCCCAATCACCTCTCAAGGGCTCCACATCCTAATACTGTCACCTTGGGGGCTAGGATTTCAATTTGGAGAAGGCCATAAACTCTCATTCCATTTCAGAGAGGGGAGGAAGGAGGGAGGGAAGGAGAGAGAGAGAGAAAAAGTGGGCGGGGGCGGGGAGTGAACATGTGTGCATGGTTTAGAGAGAGTAACAGGCTGTGGGTGTGGAGGTGGGATTTTCTCACAATCCCTGTGGGCTTGTTGAAATCACACACACACAGATCTTGTCTGAAAAGGCTGAGGCTGGTCCCTACCAATCCATGCTCTGCATTCTTAAAGCATTCATTCAAAAAGGAAAATCTTTTCACTTTGAAATGGAAATAGCTATTGTTTTACTCTCACTTGAGAAAGTAATATATACTTATTTTTAAAATTTAGCCTATACATACTTAACAATATGCACACACATTCTTTCTACCAGTGAGACAAAGTAGCAAACGTAAGAAGCCATGTTTGCTCATTCAGCTTGCAGCAGAATTCCACCAAGCCCCTGACACTGATGGAGCTTAGCCCTCTGGAAGAATGCCCTGAAGGCGATGAGCCAGATGGAGCACAGGTTCCCACGTTTCTTGCCCGAATCACTGCATTTTTAGAACAGATAAGTTCAGTGATCCCAGCCCTGGCTCTTCCTGTACATAAGAAAATGTCTGACAGGATTAATGAGTATGCCTCTATAATCTATAACCAGATGTACCTGCATACCCAAACCTTGATGAGATTTTGCTCTAATGAAACTTCTGAGTGTATTTAAGGTAACTTCTGAGCACAAGCAGAGTTGCCACCACTTGTATATAAGCTGTGACTGAAACTCTATTTTAAAGCAGTCTAACAGAGGCTTCCTGAAAGACTCTCCTGGGTTGTAATCCTCAGTAAGACTTCTGAATAAAACTAATTTTTAAAAGTCTGAGTTTTTCTTTAGTTGACATACAAAAAGTGGGGTCATACTAGCCACATTGTCTTGTAACCTGCTAAATGAAAACCTTAGTGCCCTTCCTTTCAGACCCTTCAGTGGCTACCCTTTGCCTGAGAAGTCAAACACAACTGCTCATTGTAGCATTCAACCAACTTCACAAGGCAGGTCAGGCCCAATTTCCTCATTTTATCTCTCAAAGCTACTGGACACATATGCTGTGGTCCAGTGGAATTACTAGAATGCTGACTTTCTTAAACACGTGACTTAGTTTCCTAACTTGACACTTTTGCTAATGCTGTTCTGTCTAGCTAAATAGTCTCCTCCTAACTCCAAATATTCAGATATTTCCCATCTCTAAGAACGTTTTACATGCCACTTCCTGCAGGAAGTGTTTCCTCATATCACTCCCTGGCCCCACCCACAGTGTGTCTGCCCAAATGGATGTCTCTCCTCCTTGGAAGACTTACTCCTGTGTGCCCAGAAGTCAACGAACCAATAACGTTCTGCCTCTTTTAGTTCCACTAGAGGCTGTGAACTTCTCCAGGGAAGGGAATAGTTCTTCTTTCTATCTTTAAATCCATCAGCACCAGCACAGGGACTTGTGCATACAGCAGGCCTTAACAACTGTTGAACTGATGGGGAAGACATATTTGAATTTAAATATATCTCAGTTTCAAAAGACAGGATGCATTATATTTCTTCAAAAAAAGGTTGACTTTTTTGATTACCTAAGTTATTTCTTTATTGTGAATGTATCATATGCTTTCTTACTGTACATGATTTAGAAAACACAGAAAGTTATAAAGGATAATTAAAAAACAATCCGTACCCTCACCACCCAGAGGCAACCATGGCTAACAATTAGATAATTTCTTCTTCATGTTTTTTAGTAGGTGTGTATGTGTGTATAGTTTTCTATCTTCCGTTTTAAAAAATTATCAAAAAGGAGCTCCAGTTATTACAAGTTCTGACAGGATTAATGAGTATGCCTCTATAATCTATAACCAGTTCTGTGGAATTGCTGACTGAAAAAAAATTTTTTTTGAGTTGTAGTCTCACTCTGTCACTCAGGCTGGAGTGCAGTGGCACACTCACAGACACCCCAGCATAGACCTGCTGGGCTCTGGCGATCCTTCTGCCTTAGTCTTCCAAGTAGTCAGACTACAGGCGCGTGCTACCACTCCTGGCTAATTTTTTTATTTTATTTATTGCAGGATGAGGTCTCGCCAAGTTGCCCAGGCTGTTCTCGAACCCATGGGCTCAGGCAATCCCCTCACTTTGGCCTCCCAAAGTGCTGGGAGTATAGGCTTGAGCCACTGTACCCAGCCAAATTGCTGACTTTTTAAATAAAACAGACTTTCTTTTTAAGAGCAGTTTTAAGTTCACAGCAAAATTAAGAAAGTACAGATTGTTCCCAAATACCCCTTCCCCCCTACACATCCTCACACAAGCTTCTCCATTTTCAGCATTCTGCACCACAGAGATATATTTGTTACGCTTGGTGAACCTACATCAACACATCATTATTGCCCAAAGCCCATAGTTTACAATAGGGGTCACTCTTGGTGTTTCATGTTCTATAGATTTGTACAAATGTATAATGACATGTATCCACCATTCTAACATCATACAGAGTAGTTTTACTGCCCTAAAACTGTCCTTGAAAAGGCTCCACTTAATCATCTCTCCTTCCTCTCTAACCCCTGGCAAACATTGATCTTTTTACTGTCTCTACAGTTTGGCTTTTTCTAAAATGTCATACAGTTGGAATGGTATTGTATGTAGCCTTTTCAGATTGGCTCATTTCACTTACTGATATGTATATCAAGTTCCTCTATGTCTTCATGGCTTGATAGCTCATTTCTATTTAGCACTGAATAATACCTTATTGTCTGGATGTCCCACAGTTTATTCATCCACTCACCTACTGAAGGACATCATTGTTGCTTTCAAGTTTTTGCAACTATGGATGAAGCTGCTGTAAACATTCGTGTGCACATTTTTGTATAGACGTGTTTTCAACTCATTTGGGTAAATACCAAGGAGTTGCTGACTTTTTGATGTTAACATTATTTGCCTCACTCTTACATAAAGAAAATAATTTATGCTTACCACATAAATTATTTTTTTTGTTTTGTGATTTTCTAAAATATTTATATACATATTATTTGAACTTCATTGTAGATTGTGAAGTGAACAACATGGAGAAATTGAGGCTCAGAGAATGAAGTGATGAACTCAGAGTTACAGAGCTATGATGAAGCAGAGACACCACTCATATCTGCTTCTGAATGTACCAAGAACCATTTCCTTAAAGCTTTTTTGCAGTCATGGAGAAAAAAAGCAGTATAGTCTGGTTCTTCTCCTGGAGAAACTGAAACGTAGGAAGTCAGATTTCAGCCTGATGTAGGAAGATTGCATATAAAGAGTGTGAAAGGTCTTTGAAAGTCACTCATTTAAAAAATGTTTTAACAATTATATATACTTAACACCTGAAGAAATTTCTACTGCTTAGAAATTATGTCAGGTACTGCACTAGAATTGAGAATCCAGAGATTAATTAGAGTCAACATTCAAGAAGCTCATACTGGAATGAAGTGGAATTTTTGTTTGAAAGCCCCTTAATATAAAAAAGTTTTGAGTATATTCCCAGTCTACATATTATATCCATTATGAATTACATGCATGGAATACTATATTATATATTGTGCTCACCATCACACATAATCAAAAATATCAAGTTTAAAAGGATGAGACAGCAAATAAATACACATGAATGTTCTAGTATTTTCTTCTTGTACTCCAGTGACTCATGGAGCCACCCACTCGTGTTGAAGCCCACTGGTCTAGAAATTAAGGAGATTCAGAAGTCAGCACAGAACACAATGTGGGAAGAGGAGAGGATGGCTCCCTGACGATGGGGAGGGTCAGTTTAATTACCACCTTTAAACTTCCCTGGTGCACATGTTTTTTTTCAGTTTATTGATCACTCAAACACCACAGAGCTTCTCTCTCTGAGCTGACAGCTGGAGTTGCTCAGAGGAAATTCTTCAGGAGACAATTCCAGAGGACACTATGCTCTTCCTTTTACTGCAGGGTCAAGGGAATGACTTAGGGAAGACTTCAGGAAGAGATGATCACTGTCAGCACTGAGGAATAACATGACTCTCATCTATGCTCCACGGTCAGAAAGGCAGCACAATGTCATGGAAAGACAGCAGAGGATAAGAGTTGAGTCTCAGCTCTCTGGTTTAGGAGCCGGTAGCCCTGCCCAAGTCACCTTCCCTTTCTGAGCCTCATTTTTTCATCTGTTCAGTGGAGGTAGTAGGACCTGCCTTAAAGAGTTGTTGTACAGATGGTGAGTCAGACTTGGCCAGAGTGCTCTATTAACAGTGAAGGACTCTCTCGGGCTATCATCTTATTTTCAGATGTTTGGTACCTGTCCCTTGACTGTCTGTGCCACAGCCACGTAAAGGGACACTAGTGAACACACCAAAGGCAAATATTCAGAATCAAAAAGCAATGTCTGACCACAGATGCCCATCAATCAATGAATAAATAAACAAAATATGGTCTATGCATACAATGGAATCTTCTCCAACCATAAAAGGAATGATGTAACAATACACGGATAAACCTTGAAAACATTATGCTACGTGAAAGAAGCCAAACACAAAAAGCCACATATTCTATGATTGCATTCATAGGAAATATCCAAAACAGGCACACACATTCATACAGACAGAAAGCAGATACGTGATTGACAGGGGTTGAAGAGAGGAAAGAATGAGGAGAGAGTGCTTAATGGGTAGGTTTACTTTAGGGGTGATGGAAATGTTCTGGATCTAGGTGGTGGTGATGATTGTACTACATTATGAATGTACAAAATGTTGCTACTGGCAAATTTTAAGTAATGTGTATTTTGCCCCACATAAAAAGCAATGTCTGAACACTTACTGTATGAAGAGCTGCCAGGACATGTCATGTCTCTGCTCTTAGGGAATGTGTGGTCTCGATAAGGGAGATAATGTTGAAAGTGGCTGTGTTCAAACTGCTGGTGAGACTATGGGAAAACTCATGAAGCCCCTAAGAAGGCAGAGGTCAGTTTGGCTTGGTGAAATTTACCCAACCAGCTGACCAGGAACTGACTCCGGCTCTGGGAACGTCAATGTGATAGAAAGGAGTCTGAGTAGGAAAGGCATTTTAGAGAAGACAGGGCTTGAACTCGGCCCTGAAGAAAGGAGGGATGTGAATGGGCACATAGTGGGTTGAACTGCTTGAGCACAGGCAACAGGGTGTCCTTGTGTCTGGCTGTGGGGAGAGGATGTGAAGTGCCTTTGCTAGAGCATTGGCACAGGACAGGGATGCCTGCAGACAAGGAAGTAGAGACACTGATGATAAATAAGACCCTGAAGCCAGTTGGGCTCGGTGGCTCAGCCTGTAATCCCATGCTTTGGGAGGCTGAGGTGAG
>NW_007253831.1:144097-150515 GCF_000164805.1 Carlito syrichta | reverse complement strand
AAAAAAAAAAAAAAAAAAAAAAAAAAAAAAAAAAGACCCTGAAGCCTTCATCCCTTACGATGACTTTCCTGAGCCCCATTCTCGACTATAATAAACCTGGAGAGTAAAAGGAGGAGCACAGTGACCCTTGGAATTTGCTCCTGAAGGGTTTTCTCTGAGCTACTTCAGCTGTCAGCTAGGAGAGAGAAGCTTGGTGGTGGTTGAGTGATCAATAAACCGAAAAAGGCCACGTGTATCAGGGGAGTTTAAAGGCGGTAATTAAACAAACTTCTCATGCAAGCACCCATATAGGGATTAATTGAGATTTAAATAATTAAGCCTCACTGGGCAGGTTAGAAGAGAAATACAAATGTGTAAGAGTTTTGCTGATGGTACTGAGGCCTGACCCATGGCGGGCTGAGAGATGCGGCCTACATATCAGTTGTGAAGTGAGGCAGAGGAGGTGAGGCCTGCCTGCGGGCACACTGGGCCCACTGAGCGCCCTGCTCAAAGTGCAGTTCCTGTGTCCTGAGAACCATGGTTCCCCACATTCCCCTGCCCCTTTCTCTCTCTCTCCATGGTCTCTTTGGAGTCTATCCTCCTCCTGACTCCAAAAGCCACCCCCTGGTGCATTATTTAATCATCGTCCCACGGTGTTCCTGGGACCATCTCCTGACCAGTCACCCACTTTGCTCTATCAGCTATGCCAGAATTTAACTTCCCGGATCAGAGCCCCAGTTGCCCCGCCAAGCTTTGACTTGATGTGGCCTTCAGAGCCCTCTGCAATGTGACCCTCGCGACTTTTCCAACTTTATTTCCTGTTCTCTCTTAGCCCTTTTGCTCCTGTGAAAGGGAGCTCCCTGCTCCCATATTTCCCCTACAGCCCCTGCCTCTGTGCCTTTGCACGCTCTGGGTGACTTTCCCCTTTCTATGTCCACTTTTGGAGTTCATTTTTGTCTCCTCTGAGGCATACCCTCCCATCTCCCCTAACTAGATATGATCATGCCTCTCTTTGTAGAATAATTAATGTGTGTGCGTCTTGTCTCTTCTCAGATTCCCAGCTTCTTGAATGAGAGACTTTGCCGGTCCACACCCTGAACTGTGAGTGTCCTGTGTTGGTATATTAAGGGACAGGAAGGGGAACAATCCTTTAGCCAAAACCCCAGGGAATAGATGTGATTTGGAAATTAGAATTTTCCAGAACTATTAACAGTATCTTGGTGCATCTAATCTAAACCATGGAAGAGCCCCAGGAGGTCTAGGGTAGTCCCTTGTTGTCAATCACATTAATAATGTTGTTTCAAAAGTGAGGATATTCCCATTAAAAGGGATAATTAAAGGCAGTATCTACTTCAGTTCAGGTCAGGTTTTGACCAAATAGGTTGAGAAAAACAGTTTGCTGAGGTTTTTTTTGATTTTGAAATTGAGGATAAGGAATTGTGGACCTGTATTCCCTTAGGAATTCCCTTAGCTGTTCTCCAGGGATGCTGCTGAAGAGAGCAAAGAGCTTGTTTATACACTTTCCTAGGCAGACTGGAGAGGAGTTCAAACCTAACTTATGTCAAATAGATCTATCTATAAGTAGAGAAGCCTCTGCTGAATGGGAAATTGCATTGCAAATGTGTATGTGACACCTTAGAGGCCCAGGATATCCTCCGTGGAATCACTGAACATTGCTCACGAGCACGTCTGGAGTGGGGGCCTCAGGGTTCAGGTGCCGAGGACAGTGCTGCAGCCCCAGCATGTGACTCGAGCGTGGTCTTGTGGGGGCACATCTTCAAGCTGTTCAGGCTATGGCTGGGCCTGGCTCCCCTTCAATACCACATTTACTATCACCTTTGTCTGATAATCCAGTCATTACACTTTAAAGAGCAAGCAGTCTGGAAAGTTTAGATAAAAGGGTAGGCATGAGTGATTAAAAGAAAAAATACAAGTCCCTGGGTGAGACAGTAGAGATGTCGATTGAGGTTTTAAAAGAAGAACAGCCTTAATATCGAGGAATCCTTGCTGGGCCCAGGTAACCTAGATACTACCTCTCAGTGAAAATATAGATCTGTTTCCTAGCTGGGCTTCAGTAGCTTTCAAATCACAGCTTCTTGGATTTATTGCAGGTCATTAACTACTGTGCTGCGACACAGAGAAGAAGTGAGATTAAAGTAATAGCCAGCACCATTGAGAAAGAATTTGGCTGGTCTTTGTTGCTGTGAGTGTGCTGTTAAATCATTATCACCTGTTAAGTCTTGGTGCAACTTTGGGGGGAGGGTGAAAATTATTATACAGGTGGCAGAGATTTTTCAATTAATTCTGTAGAGTCCATCAGCTTTTTTGTTTTGAGTTGGAGTCTTACTCTGTCACCCAGGCTGGAGTGCAGTGGCATGTTCACCATCACCCCAGCATCGACTGTGGAAGGCTCTGGTGGTCCTTTCATCTCAGCCTTTCAAATAGCTGGAACTATGGGCATGCGTTACCACGCCTGACTGATTTTTTATTTGTTGTAGAGATGAAGTCTCGCCAAGTTGCCCGAGCTGGTCTCTAAACCCTCAGGCTCAGGCAGTCCACTAGCCTTAGCCTGCCAAAGTGCTGGGATTACAGGCTGAGCCACCGAGCCCAGCCAAGTCCATCAGCTTTTAAGCAACCAAGAGTTTGAGATGTGTTTCTTAGGGAACTTAGAACTTGGGTGAGCAAGACTTGAGTCAGGACGCACCATGTCATTTGCAGTCCAGTGCAAAATGAAAATGGAGGGTCTTTGGTTCAAAAATTAGTTCAGTTTCAAGATGGTGAAATTGCAGAGCATTAAACCAAATGTGGGGCTCACTGAGCGAGGGGCCCGGTGTAACTGCCGGTCCACACGCCTGTGATGCTGGCCCTGCCCGGGCACATTCTGAAGCTTTAGAGAGAGCACCATGTAATAGAAAAATCAAGGAGTTATCTTCTGTGCTAGACAAACCTGTGATGAATTCTTAGCTCTGCATGTTACTTGTTGTTTGACCTTTAGCAGATGAGGAAGGAGCCTCTATTTCCTCCTTTGTGAAGTGACACTAACAATACTAGTCCTACAGTGATGACATCAAGGTTGGAGAGTGCTTCACGGAGTACATGAATCTAGCCAAGTCCTTGACAAATTTTATTTCCATAGCAGTAATGCTGGTGCCATAGCCTCTCTCCTGTTTCTCTTCAGTACCTATTGACTGACTTCCGACTGGATTTTCTCTTGCTCCTACCAGAGAATCAGTCACTGGCCCGCTCTGTCTTCTCTCAACCATGGACTGAGGGGATGTGGAGTATTGGTACCCCAGCTCCCTCGCCCCTCAGGTGAGGTAACTCTGAGCCGTATGTTACCTGGAGGTCTCAGAGTTTCCCTAATGGGATTAAAACCCACTCCTCTCAGAAATAACTGGCTTGATAACACATTGCTTAATGGCTACCATCCCTTCTCTGTGTCCTTCTGCATTCCTCTATCCGGGCTCTTTCATCTGATCTCAGGGTCTGCTCCTGGGGGAGCCCAACCTACAACAAGGACCCATCCCTTCTCCTTTGTTTAGTGAAAGGGGTGTAGAAGATGCTAGACAGTAGGAAATAGGGGTGTTGACCCCACTGGCTCCTCAGCTAAATCTGTGTTGGAAGGGACACCAGAAAGCTCTGGTTGAATCTAGTCTAAGAAGCCAAAGAAGAAACTGAGAGACATGGGCCTGTTTCAACAGCCATGATTACTCAGAGCCCTGAGTGCCAGGATTAAAGACTGCGGCTCCCCATGGCTGCCTGGGGGGAGGGTACCAGCTTGGAGCGATTCCTGAGGGGAGTTTCTGAGGGGTCTCCATTTCTGCCTTGGAAGTACTGAGCAGGAGTATTGCAGAAGTCTCACCACTTACATTATATCTTCTGCTGTTTTCCACTATAGAGAGGGCATCTTGGTCCTGCCATTCCACATGAGGATCCAATGGAAAGCCTGGAATTTTCCCCCCTTCAATCCTTGGCATCAGCAGGTTTAGGCAGAGGCTGTTCTTCTCCAGTGTCTCTGGGTCTGAAGCAGGGCCATTCTGCATCTTTGCTGGGAGGCTGTTATTTAAGCATTTCGGTGTGCATCTTGCCATAGGTATTTGAGTGTAGAGAATTTCAAGATTTGTTTTTGGATTCCTTATTTTAAAATTCTGCTTTACTTGCTCAGTATTATCGGGTTGATTTTGGAAAGCTCTGCTTTTTCAGTCTTTCTTTCTTGGTTCTCTAGGATCCTTGGTAACATTTCCAGGCATCGTACACTTTCTCCCCCTTCTGTCCTCCTCCATGTCCTCTTCTTTGTCTTTCTTCTCCTTTTCTCTTCCTCTCCTTTGTCCTCCTCCTTCTCCTTCTCTTCTCTCTCTCTCTTCCTTCTTCTTTCTCTACCTCCTGCTGGGGAGGGCATGTTTGAGCCTCAAGCTTCCCTTAGAGCAGAAGATCTTGACCACTGTTATGCCCTGGGCCCCACCAGTGGTCTGACAAAGTCCGTGGACCCCTCTCAGAGTAATGTTTCTTAATGCAGATAATAAAATATGTAGGATTGCAAAAGTAAAAATTTAATTTCTCTTCTCTTATATTGACATATAAGCACTTTTTTTTTTGAGTTGGAGTCTCACTCTGTCACCCAGCCTGGAGTGCAGTGGCTGCTCCCGGCCACCGCAGCGTCGATCTGCCGGGCTCCGGCGATCCTTCCACCTCAGCCTTCCGAGTAGCCGGAATTACAGGCATGCGCTACCACGCCTGGCTGATTTTTAAAAAATTTATTGTAGAGATGAGGTCTTGCCTGCCCAGGCGGGTCTCGAACCCGCGGGCTCAGGCAATCCTCTCACCTCGGCCTCCCAAAGGCGCGGGATTACAGGCTGAGCCACTGAGCCCGGATAAGCACTTTTAAAACACTAATCTGTGATCTAGTACTGCATGAGGGGGACCCTCCCCAAAATGGAATTATCTTCTGGAGGGCGGGCTCCTTATAGTATAGGCTTCCCCTGATAGGCAAGTGTTCTAGGAACCATTGGCATTAATGGTCCAGCTAGTGCTGTTGTGAGAGGCTATGTCTGGCTTCAGTGAATTTTTTTGGAGATTCTTTCAGCACATTTACTCATTTCATGATGGGCAATTTACACAAACAATCTGTCCTCACCACACTGAGAGTTCAGCAGTTTTGGCCAAAACTGGCATGATCTCCATGCTCCACCCTCCCTATTCACCTGATCTCACCCCAAGAGCCTTTTTCTGTGTGTTTCTCCAGAAGAAAAAAATCCTCCAAGGGAAATGTTTTTGAGGAAAAGGTATAACAAAAAATGGCAGAATCACTAAAAGTCATCAAAAACTGTTCTGAGCAGTGGAAAAAGCATCTCAATAGGTGTATTGCAGCAAACGGAGAGTACTTTGAAGGTGACTGAAATTTAAACATATAAGACTAAATACGCAATTCATTATAAATAAACTCTGGATTTTGGGGTCCTCCCTTATATATGCTTACTTTTTTTTTTTTTTTTCAGTTGGAGTCTCACTCTGTCACCCAGACTGGAGTGCAGTGGCCGCTCCCGGCCGCTGCAGCCTCGACCTGCTAGGCTCTGGCGATCCTTCCGCTTCAGCCTTCCAAGTAGCTGGAACTACAGGAGCGTGCTACCACACCCGGCTAATTATTTTTATTTATTGTAGAGATGAGGTCTCTCCAAGTTGCCCAGGCGGGTCTCGAACCCGCGGGCTCAGGCAATCCACTCACCTCAGCCTCCCAAAATGCGGGATTACAGGCTGAGCCACCGAGCCCGGCTTATGCTTTCTAATAATGAATTTAATAACAAGATTGAGTGAGGCTATACTAATTTCCATAAAGTTCAAAGTAGTAAGCAACATAACCAATATTATTATATATCTGCAAATATGACGTGATATAAAAATATCCATCTCTCTATGGTGACAAAGGCCCAGAACTGTGAATATACTCTGGCTTGTTGCCTTCTTTCATAGTTGAAGAAAAGGCTAAACTTCAGTTAGAGATGAGTGAAAAATGAAGGTGTAATTTTTCCCCCATTCGTGTACTTGGAATGCCTGAATTCCATCCTTGGACCTTTGGTAATGATGTCTGTCCGAGAGTCTGACGTGAACCCGTACAGTCCTCTGCTTTTTCTGCCTTGGCTACCCATGGTGAGAGGCCTCCTCACTCTGCTCTTTTGCTTCACCGCAGAACCTTGGCTGATCTGAGTACCTCGCAGGGTTGTCCCCCGCTGTCCCCTGAGGACACCCCAGTACTATTTCTGGTCCCCGCAGCAGTGCTTGGCCTGCCTGTAGCTTACAGAAGGGAGTTAAGCATTTTGGCTACAATGTACCGAGAGACAAAAGATGCATTATGCTTGTTCTTTAGGATGTCAAACCAGGCCACCATCCCAGAATATAATTCCACTAAAAACAAAGATTGCCCACGAGGAAAACCCAACTCTCA